>NW_013667684.1:93202-107010 GCF_000517525.1 Limulus polyphemus | reverse complement strand
CTCTTGGGCTACTCTTTTACCAACGTCACATTATAACGCCCCCACGGCTGAAAGGGCGAGCATGTTTGGTGTGACAGGGATTCGAACCCGCGACCCTCAGATTGCGAGTCGAGTGCCTTAACCACCTGGGCATGCCGGACCACCAAGTTAGTAGTAGTAGATAAAGTATAAAACTTCATTACTCAAGTTGCATTACTTTACTGTTACAGAGGATTGTCTATGGCATAATTTCGATATAACCATAATGAAACCTAGAAAAGCACCACGCACAGATTCATTGTTACCTATAATTATGGCTAACTTTTTCATACTTCTTAAATTAATCAAAATTATATTGTGCAGAAATTCGTTTCTTTCTTTCTTGTTAAACACAAAGACACGCAATGGGCTATCTTTGCTGTGCCCATCGCAGGAATCAAACACTAAATTTTATATTATAATATAAGCCCTCATTATTACTCTGAGCCACTGTGAGTGAGGGAGGAGACTTCCCGGGATTCTAAAAATGGTTGATTAAATTAATAACTTATTTAAGTATTTAAAACTACAGCGTCCCAAAGGGAAGGTAATTTATGTGTTCGTAACAACATATAAAATATATTCACTCTACGAGTTACTAATTACGCCATTTGGTTTTTTATATAATCTAGTATGAAACGAACAAGATTTTTTGCTTATTAATATTTTCTTGCAATAGTATTTGACTTAATTTTTTTTTATTATATATATGCTATAATGGTCGGATTCACATACTCGAATATCTATAGAAATAAAGAAAGTTCTATTGCGATTGTGTTACATATAAACTATGCTTATTAAAACAGTAATTTCAGAACATCATTTCTTCTGTATTTACTGACGTCTATGCCTTGGTGAATGTATTATCTACTAGTTTTATTGTCCATTATTTTACTTATTTTCTTCGTGCGCTTTGACAGACATAAGAGAATTTTGAAATAATTATGAAGTTAGACTCTTGAAAATTCTGTATCTCCAGCTTGAGAAATGCAATATGTACTTTGAAAATTTAAGAACAAAAAGAACGAATAATTTATGTAGAGGAAACTGGTATAGTGCACATAACAGAATTAACTTGCTTGCTACATAAATAGACAAATCGAGCGCATAAAGCAGCACCAACGAAGATAAAGTTATGTTTAATAACAGCATGAACTTAATTTCCTTTACAATAAAATGAATCAAGGTAAAAATATCTACAAACATCACTTTTTAATATAAAAAAGTAGAATCACGAAGATGTAGCTTCTTTATATACATATTACCATAGACCCATCCTAGGACTGCCCACAGGTCAGTTATAAGAAAATCAATCTTTGTATTGGCAGAAAATTCATATAATTGCGTGGTTTCAAATATATAACCTTAATTGACGAAGTACCCAGAATATGTTTTTAAAATATTAATTTGTTACTAGTTATATGCATTATTAGACTATATGTATTCATCATAGGCTATTTGAGATGTATAATCCACCTTGAAATATTTTACTACACCGGGTCTAAGAAAAAAGAATCAAGTCTATCTACACTGATCAACAAATTATTCAAAATCCAAATCATGTTGACGGTCTTCGTAAAACGCCATCATAATCTGATGTCTTTTGACAAACCTTGAATCTGGTTTGATATAAATATTATCTATCATAAGAATGTACAGCCCCTAGGTAAGTCTGGTAAGTTTGGGTCTTAAAACGCTAAAATTCGGGGTTTCATTTCATTACCTTAAACAGCACAGATAGTCCACATAGTGCAGCTTTGCGCCTAACGACAAACAAACCGTATAAACAAAAAAGGAACGTTAAATTAACTGTTTAAAAACAGAGTTCATTTCAAATATACACATGCAAATATATATCTGTTGATGACTAATTCGTGCCCCCCCCCCCGCATGAGGGCTTATAACACTAAAAATCGGGAATAGATGCACGTGTACACGTGAGTGAGTTGTGTTACTTTTCCAGAAGGAGATTCTTCTTCTTGGTTATTTAGCGTACTTGCCTTGAGCACGTGGCAGGCTTTAGCTACTCACCATTGTGTTTGTGGATTCTGTCCCATTAAAAGACGCTGCACTTAGCTTACCATGGCTATGATGTGACTCAAAAACAATCAATTTTCAGTGATGTCACACTATCTACGTAATACCAAGTAATGTCAAAATTGGAGTTCTGATACCTCCCGTTTCACTACGAATTTCCATAGGCTGTGTATGTCTCGTGGCTTGCTGATTTGCAAATCAAATTTGCAAATTTGCTTTAATATAACGTACTCAATCCTGTATTAATACTCAGAAATCAACAGCACATAAAGTGACTGGAGGTAAGCACCACTAAGTATTTTATCTCCAGTATAAAATAAATATTTAAAGCACTACTATTTCCTAGTCTCAAGTCGTTTTAGCAGGGGTATTCGTTGGCAGAAACTGAAGTGTTAACTTATGACTTTCTATGATGAAAACAAGAAACATGAGTGTATAGCACTTGTGAAAACGTAATTTTCCAATGCCAGACACATGATTTCGCTTTAGCATTATTCCCAAGCCGCTGCCAGTTTATACCGAAACGGTACAACAACAAATAAATAGCATACAAATAAAAGACGCGTCAATTACTTCAAATTATTTCCTATGACTTAGAGTTAGTAACAACTTCCTAAGAAGCTACATTTATTTTACTTTATATATTTCTACCACGTAAATTAATCTAATACAAGATAAAGCTTAGTTTTGTTAAAGCAACTTTTTTGTATACTCAGTGCTTTTGTATATAAGTGTAAGTTTAAAAATCACGAATAAAACTAAAACCTTAGCTTTAAGTTAACGCAAATGTTCAACTCATATGAATAATGTCCAATATTCATTGTTCGCTGAGCTATAAAACTATTGTATGATTATATGTATTACTCCCTACGACCCTTTAATAGGACTGCCTGCCATTCATTCCCAACTAAAATTAACGCTGATGAAAATACAGCTGTGAAGAATATGATTTACAGTTCCTTCAGAAGGTACATATTTTACTCAATGTCAGAGAGATATTTCACACATTTCACACTTCTATATACTTACACAGTTTTATAGTTGTAATTACGCACAGTTGAGGTTGCTCAGCTACCACCAATAACAGTATCAGAAGAAGATAAAATCCTTGTAATTGTTTTCTAGATAACAGCTGATGCTAGATGTCGCTAGCTTATTTGTGCACCTACCGTGTTTATTTATCTGGCAATAGCTCAATAAGAATAAACGATATATAGTCAAGCTTCTAATTACTCACCATCTCGAAGCAAATGTTGTATATCAAGTCCCTTTCAGATATAACACATAGTATTTCCTCATAACAGGTAGATCAACCGTTCATTACGTGCTTCACCTCCGGCAGAGTCAGGCAGGTTAATCGGTATAATAGCCTCATACCTTCAGCAAGAGTAGAGATAAACTGACGAGTTGAGTTGGGAATATGAACAACTACTCGGTGTAACATGGTACCATCTTGCTTCTGTGGGCGTAACGTGCTACCAGCTTGCTTCTGTGGGTGTAACGTGGTATCAACTGCTTATGTGGTATCATCTTGCTTCTGTGGGCTTAATATGGTATCATCTTGCTTCTGTGAGCGTAACGTGCTACCAGCTTGCTTTTGTGGGTGTAACGTGGTACCAACTACTTATGTGGTATCATCTTGCTTCTGTGGGCCTAATATGGTATAATCTTGCTTTTGTGAGCGTAACGTGCTACCAGCTTTTGTGGGTGTAACGTGGTACCAACTACTTATGTAGGCGTAACGTGGTATCATCTTGCTTCTGTGGGCTTAATATGGTATCATCCTGCTTCTGTGGGCTTAATGTGGTGTCATCTTGATTCTGTGACTGAGCAAATGGTTTTGATCACCGTAAGTATGTGGTTCTGTATAATCATCGCATTATGTATGCAATAGAAACGGAAACTTACAGAGACATCACGCTGTAAAGCTGTAGTAAAATACTGAATGTTTTTATTATCGGCAGAACATTTACCTAACGTGCTTTTTGACAATTTTTGTTAATATTATGACCGTTTTACGTGTAAGTAATTGGGATGCATCTTTTAACAATTTGTTGATGATTTACACTTTACTCTAAGCAAGATAAGTAAAATCTAACCGGTACTTCTTTTACACCGTATACAGTACTGTGAAGTTTTCCTTGATGTTTGCAGACTGCTGTTATACAATTTTAATGTAATACGTACTTTAATTTGCATCGAGAACACAATAAGGTAATATGTTACAGAAGAACATGAATCTGTTTTTAGTTGTTTTACAGAAGCGGAAATAATCGTGGAAACAGTAAATAAAATGGGTAAAAAATACAAAATATTTTCTGACTGTTTCCTTTCTATTGTATAAAAACGAACTGCTCGAGAGTACAATCACGTATTGATAGTTCACACTATGACTGATTGTCATCCAGTCAATCAGACAGTGTCTCACCAGCATAACTCCTGTAAAAGTACGGGCAGTGTCTAAATTCTATAAAAGTTCTACTATTCAGTAATAGTAATAATATATAAATGCACTCATATCGACTGGTGAAAGCTATTATTCTATGCCACAGAGTGAGACGAAATTCCATGTTTCAGTAGGAACTGTATAGAACATTTCAAGATTATTCGTAGAACTAGAATTGTATATAATACAAGCAGACGAAGTAAAAAACTCGTACTCTTAAAAAGTAATGTTAAGTAACACTTTAGGTAATACAGGACAATCCAAAGACAGCTTGCTAATAACCTAAGTGTAAGTACGGATGCGAATGCTACTTCAAAAGTATGTATTTTACTACTACTTTACAATTGAATAAGCAAAGCAGGAGAATGTTGCTCTTTACAGACGAATTCATATTTAATATTTCGGGAATAAAAGCAGCATTTCTATCCTTTAGTCTTTATTTATCTATCTATCTACACGTGAAAGTGTCTTATAAGGTTCTTACATGTTTTAGGCTTATAGATAACAATATCTAATTTAAACAAAGGTGAATATATGTATTTTTATGGGAAGAGTAGGATAAAGAGAAATTATCCTTTTATAGTTTGGATTACGTTCTTTTCCTCGGCAGAAACTGCTTCTAATTCGACCAGAAATTAATCTATGAATGGCCTGAATTAGTAATCCTGCGAAAAGTAAAAGCGATGAGAAAACTTGCTATTTATATTGTGAACTGAAGAACATTTTACTACTGTTGTAAACCATGAACAAAAATCTAACATAACTTTAGCCTAACTAGCAAGCATGATTAAAGCACTGTATATGTCTTACGAAAGGCTTAACTGAATAAAGTACATCCGATTATCACAGAGTGCTGTTAGTACATAAGCTGTGACGTAACTAAATATTTCTAAGTACAGAGAAAGTTTGAGGAACTGCCTTCCCCTCACAGTTTATATAATCATAAAACAAAAATAACCCTGTTTATAAAAATATATATTGTAAAGAACTAATGGCCTATATGTGCTGCTCCTACTACTGAACCATCAGCGGACTACGTATAATTAAAATGAGATGAATAGTTCTTTTCAACAACATGAAATAAAGGTGATAGTATTAGTAATACAAATTATAGTTAGATTCATATAACTAATGCAAAAAACAAAACAAAAATCGACGAAAACGGATACTAAGGGACGGAGTATAATTAGGCCTTGAAGTTTCGACTTTATCTTGATCGTCACAAGAATGAATCAAGTTAATTTCAATAAGTAATAATTAATCCAGGAAAGTTCAAATCAATTTTAATTCTTGTAAACTGATTACTTGAAGAATTTTATCATTAATAGTTGGACATACTGTTTTGATGGCAAGAGATTCTTTTACACATAAGCTGTAAAACCATGTCAGAATGTTATTTTTTAATGGGACGATCTGCACGAGTGCCAGAACTCGCGAGTTGTTATACAGAGTAGATGATGAGTGTTCACTAATTATTTGACGCAAACACCGGGTATAGTGGAACTGATGTGGTCTAGCACAAAGGATAGTAGTGTCTGTAGACAATTACTGACTTCATTGAATTTTACTTTTATATGACAAAAAAGATGAACAATATAAAAGCATTTTTAAAAATTCTGAAAAAAATATGTGGAAATCTGAGAAGTTGAACAAGATCCTTCACCAAGTTAAGACAGAAATAGAATAATGGTATGACTTTTTGCAGTGGAAAGAATCATATGATTTCGTTTCTTTAAACATTTGTCAGGAGTATTTTTGTCTTATTTTATATTGAGGAGCCTTTTTCAAGTACTTGTCTGTTCTTAGAGAGTTCGGATCAAAACAAAATGAGTTGCTACTTAAATGACAGCTCTAAATATTAATACTTGAATTAAGTTTTTTTAGATGATTGTTTGTTTTAAAGTTAAGCACAAAGCTACACATGGATTATCTGTGCTCTGCCCACCACAGGTATCGAAACCTGGTTTCTAGCGTTGTAAGTCCGCTTTTTTAGATGAACTCAGGCACAAAGCTTACAAAGTTGGCATACAATCCTATATATACGCTTCCAAATGGAAACAACCAAAACTGGTGTTAATATGTTAGACAAAGATATCCAAAAAGAACATTTGAATTCATTTACAATTTTCATTCTAAATTTTATGTTGGAATTTTATCTACTGAGATAGAAGAATCAAATAAACATGATTCCGATTTTCAACTGTAACAAAAGTGTCGTCAGTATATGTGGTATTATAAAGAGGCATAGATTGAGAAGGACAATTATTTAACCATTGTTTCTGACGATGACTTTGTGAACTAATGATTATAAAGCAGTGAATTAGAAGTGTTTAATTTTTTAGCATGAATATGATTTACAGATAATATCACTAACATTAAAATAAAAGATTAAACACTAAAAAAAGATTGGTTGATTTGATCAACACGTAACATTTCCTCACAGCTATTATTTAATCTCAGCTTGGTAATCCTTGAACAAATGTAATTTCTCACTAGGATAATATGAATAATAGACAATAATTTAAAAATAAACCCAAATCAATGATGTGTAAGAAAAAATTAATAAGCTTATCAAGTCCCTTCTTCCATTGCTTTAAACTAACATTTCTTTTATAACTTTTATTTTTCATTTTCATACTATAAAGCAGTGGTTCTTAAGAGTTCAGGCTCGTGTACAACTTTTTGTTTAATTTTTCAAAATTACAAACCCAGACCTAATTTTTTTAAAAGAAAAGATAAAAAATCTAGTAACAAAAATTCATATTTTTAACACTTACCCATTAATACGAAGGATTTTTCTTTTTTTTAAGTTAAGCACAAAGCTACACAATGGGCTATCTGTGCTCTGCCCACCACGGGTATCGAAACCCGGTTTTTGCCGTTGTAAGTCCGCTGTGCCACTGAGGGGGGGGGCGATACGAAAGATGCGACTGTTTTTTTCTGGCATGATCAAATAATATGTGGTACCATTTTTGTCAGTTTTAAAGGAAGAAAATACTGGTGAGTCTATAAGTGAGCCCCCTTGCCCCCAGTGGCACAGCGGTATGTCTGCGGACTTAAAACGCTAGAAACCGGGTTTTGATACCCGTGGTGGGCAGATCACAAATAGCCCATTATGTAGCTTTGTGCATAACTACAAACAAACAAACTATAAGTGAGGAGAGTAGTGTGTATATGTACGTGGAAAGCTCAGATAGAGCTTATTATAAATTTTATGATTTTTTTATATTATTTGTGTCGTGTACCAATGACATTGGCTCCACGTACAGCCAGTAGTACACGTAATACAGCTTGAGAATCTCTGCCATAAAGCAATGATCAGCATAACAATTTGTTTTAAAATCACGTGATGACGCTTATCGGAATTAGTAATAAAATATTAATTTGGGTTTGTCAGTTGACTTTTTAAATACGAAATGGGGGAATGGTGTTGTGGTCTACGACGCTGCATCTTTGTTGATAACTTCCCCTGACAACTAGGGTTTGAATCACACTTCGGGGGAATCTTATCTTTAATTAATTTTGAAATTAAAAAATAAAACAAGAAAGTAATGACAAACATTTTAAATATACAAATTAGTCAAGTTAAAACAAAGAGGTGAGCTACATAAAGATATATAAAAATGGTAAATTTTGTAAGGATGTAATGTAAAAGCGGATAAGTTAAACAAGAAAAAGTTGGGGAAACTTGGCCCTCATTTTATACCAATCTTACTACTTCTTCCAGTTGTAATAAAATAAGAGCCAATAATATAAAAAAGATATCTTGCTTAACTTATAATGCTAAAACATTAAAGGGATTTCATCACTGCACCAATTTAGAACTGGTAAAATACGTTTCAGTGTATAGGTTTTCTCTTCTGTGTATGATATTGGTAGTTTGCTTTGAAATGACGAAGAACCAAGCTCTATTAAGTTAGCACCCACGGTAAAAAAAAAAAAGCCTAAATTGTCTTCATCAGAGAAATGTGTTATTTGTCAGAAAGTATTAGGAACATCCGCAACTATGAAAAACGTTAAATATTGTTTCTTGTTTCTTAATGTTAAAATAATATATAACACACAACGTTAAAATTAGTATGCAATTAAAAACATTTTGAATTAAGGCCAGTCAGTCTATAGCCTCCAGAAGCTAGACTCTATACGTTTCGATGTTACAACGTCACAATCACGAGTGAATTGTAAGGTATGCTAGTATTTGTCATATTTATATCTTTCACTACGCCTTGTGGCCTGTGTATTGATTTACAATTCCTGAGTAACTTTTAGAGGAGGTCATGTCACATTTTTACAGATATTCGAAGGACTTTCGTCTCTATTTAATAGTTCATAATCATTTTTTTATACTTTATTATTTTCAAGAATTCGCGAATGTTATTAACTCTAGTACCTTTTTTGTTGATCCAATATAAGTTTTCTCATAAAACCGTACATTGTGTTTTATATACATGTTCTGCTATGACCGAATTTTTATTTTTTATATATTTTACATATTCCTCATGCTCTATTAAACGATATCTTAGATAACGTTTTGTCTGTCCAATACAAATAATTTCACATTCAGTTATACAAATTCTAGCTTCTTCTGTTAAAAGTATGTTATATTTAGTAGTACCTAAAAGCCCCGGCATGGCCAGGTGGTTAAGGCACTCGACTCGCAATCTGAGGGTCGCGGGTTCGAATCCCCGTCACACCAAACATGCTCACCCTTTCAGCCGTGGGGCGTTATAATGTGAAGGTCAATCTCACTATTCGCTGGTAAAAGAGTATCCCAAGAGTGGGTGGTGATGACTATCTGCCTTCCCTCTAGTCTTACACTGCTAAATTAGGGACGGCTAGCAGAGATCAAAACAAACAAATAATACTACCTAAAATTTACTTTCACTTATTTATTTTTTAAATATAGGGTAAAATATTTGTTTTCTAAAGACTTAAACAAACTAGTAGTTAAACCTGGAACATATGGCAAAATTAAACGTTCCTTTTATATTTTATCATAACTAGATTGTAAAATAATACTCTGATCCTTTATTACAACATCACTGAACTTCATAACTGCTCTATCTACAACATACGGGTAGAATCTTCTTTCAGCTATTATATAATTTCGTTAGTAACAATTTATTTTTCGAGACTTCTTGTTTGATATACGTCTTTAAAATTCTGTGAACATAAGTATAAAACGCAGACATTTTCTTGATTTAGTATGACATGATTCCTGGTGTGGTAGCTGAAGAACAGAAAAGGGTTTCCGATACACAAATGTCTCTAAATACCCTTGTAAATTAATTTTTAGAAGTATATCAAGAAAAAGGTAAGCTATTGTTTTTCTTAATTTCATAGTTAAATTGTAGAGACGGTTCCATGCTATTCAAGTAGCACGCAAACTGTGTTAATGCCTTATTGTCATAACTTCACACCAAGAATGTGTCTTCTACATACCTTATCCAAATATCAGGTTTAAGTTTTGAACCATTTATGGTTATTGTTTCAAATTCATCCATATATAAATCACATAACAATGGTGAAAGTGGAGGTCCCATTACAAAGTCTTCATTTTGTTGATAAACATTGTTAACCTTAAAAATGGATTCTGTACACACAACTTTGTTAGAGTAAGTACATCTATAATTTCAACTGCTGGAATATTATTTTGTAACAATTTATTTCCAAAATACTTAGTTGTATCTTCTACTGAGACTTTTGTAAATAATAATACTACATCAAACAATCCTAACAAATCTTCGTTACTTAATTTCACATTTTTAATTTTCTCTGTAAACTCTAATTGTATATTTATTTTAATATCGTAGGAAAGAATATTTCTGAGCTACATGGTTGGTTATTTGATATGACGATGCACCTATACTCGATACTATTCTTTTAAAACTGTTATGAATTTTATTAATTTTTAGCCGCGGCATAGTGGCTCATAGAACGGCTCTGAGTTTGTTTTCGTTTTTCAAGTTCAAACTTTTAGTTCATAGCTCCGTCAACTCCTGATCGGTTTGTGATCTAATTGCAGTTTTGGACTTAGGAGGCCAAACCATTTCGGTTGATGTATTTGACCACGCCCAAGATCTCATAGATTCATATACTCTAATCCTGCCTAAAATAAATTCAATTTGAGGGTAGGCTGGCTTAGTATTTCTGGCGCACAAAAATATAGCTAATAAGAAGGGGAAAAATGTCTCAGGGATTAATTTACTCTAATCCTGCCTAAACAAATTTCCAGTGCCGCGGCTATTGAGGATTCCCTGTTTCTTGAATGTATATAAAACCTTTGAGCAATAATACGTCGAAACATGCAGAATAGACTTTTTTGAAGACCATAAATTGGCCATAATTTAAAATGTTTATAATTGTGTACCCACTTGAACGTTGTGTGTTGTTTATTATTTTAATAATATGCACACAAGTGCCAAGAAACAATATTTAATGCTTATCAGTGTCTTATATTACGAAATACACAAGTAAATGAAATATTCAGCACCGTGATATTACATTGGAGTAGGAGTAGTGGCGGAGGCTACACATATTGACATCTGACCTTGACATGACCTGAATCTATGATGTCACATGACTTTTGACCGTTACGTGACCTTGGTCTGTGAAATCATATCTGTCAGAATAGCGGCTCCCAGTGGACGCAGATATAATGGACAAAAGAGCACTGGGAATCGCCAAGTTGAATTTTCTCATAACAGTTTGTATGGAACAACCACGACATCATATCAGTCAAGATGTCACTGGGCGTAGTAATATTTGATAAAGTCTCATCTCTTTGCTTGCCTGCAGCATTCTATAAGCATGGTCATCTTGAATGGTGATGGGGATGTGTTATTCAATTTTTCTCTGTATTTTCAAATTTCGCACGGGGTTACTCGAGATCTATTTGCATAAGCCAATCCTAATTTCAAAGTGATTGTTTAGAGAGAAGGCATTCCGTCAATACCACCCACTGCCAATTGGACTGCTCTAGTCGAATAGTGGGACTTAACAGTTATTTTTATAATGCACTCACAGCCCCAAAATGCTGAGTGCGAAGTTTTTTTCGACAGCAATTGAGCGCGAACAAGGAACCTCAAAGCGACAGTTTGACACTATAACCTCTGACATCCTGGATTACATCATTCATACTCATAATTACCCCTACCATTCATCCTGATAATTCATAATTCATAAATGTTTACGTTAAATAGAAAAGACTTCTCCACAACTATTACAGCTTCTCACAAGATGACTCTAGGAGCGAACTTCTTGAATGATGACATTCATATTGATAATTGACCTCTAGCTTCATATTATTAAACCATATTCATATTTCATAAGTAGCAAACATCTAACATAATTACTTATCAATTGGCACTACCAGGCATCTTGGATGAACATGTGTTGATGGACTTCCATGTGTACTGCAGGCCCTCGACGATAGTTGACTAAAGGTATTGTGAGATCTTTATAAACTAATTCTTGCACAGTCATTAGGGAATTCATATAAAGATTACCCTCTCTGGTTATTAATACTCAAAGTTCTGACCAATTACTAGTTGCTCCCTATATGGTGATTTCCAGTGGGTGCAACCATCTCGGATGACATCACGCCCAATCACATGGTCCCCCATGATGTCCAATCCTATTTATCCCAACATGGAGACTACCTATGGCCAAAATCATCTTGGATGACTATCCTGGTAGAGACAAACGTTGTGCAACTTTGTTTGTTTGTTTTTGAATTTCGTGCAAAGCTGCACGTGGACTATCTGCGCTAGCCATCCCTAATTTAGCAGTGTAAGACTAGAAGGAAGGCAGCTAGTCATCACCACCCACTGAAAACTCTTGGGTTACTCTTTACCAACGAATAGTGAGATTGCCCATCATCTTCTAATGCCCACACAGCTAAAAGAGCAAGCATGTTTGGTGGAACGGAGATTCGAACCCGCGACCATGAGAATGGCAACCTCCTACTAATGGAACCATATTGGATGACGTCACATCCACTTAAATCAAAATGTGCAGGAATCTTGGACAAGATGTTTTCAAATTGTTTATGTAGGAGCTCAATACAACCAATGACTTGAATAAACAGAGAATATTCCTCCATGAATGTCAGACACATTTATTTTAAAGCTATACTACAGTGTCAAGGCCTCATTCTTTGATATGATCATCCAGCTTTTGTTTTATTGAGTAAATACGGGAATAGGAATCACATTAATACTCCTACTAATGGTGACCATTAACAGTGCTTCATGAGCAATTCAATGCTCATGTTTTTAGCTCACAAATGACTCTGACTAACAATTGTTAGTTATTTATAAGAAACTGTAAGATATACTTTTAATTTTTTACACTTGTAGCATTATATTAAATAGGTAATTCCTAAACAATAGTCCTGAAAAATTACAAATTCCTATAAATCACCAAGCATGTTAGATGTAACAACAGGTTTGTTTGTATTCATTTATATTACAAGACAATCACAAAAGGTGTTACTGTAAACACTATTACTTAAGTCTAATAATAAAGCCTTATGTTAAAACAAACAATGCTGAAAGAAAAAAATATTTCGAGGAATCAATTTGTATGTGAATAATTATAAGCAGCTTTGGCCAAAATTTTTACCTGAAATCGAACTTAACCTTGTGTAACGAATTGGTTATTATATATTTATTTTAATATCAAAGGTTGTCTAGATGAAGTTTAAAACATGCGTAGCTTATAATGTTAAATATGTATTGCGAAACTCCCGCCTATTCTCCAAAGTTGTAGAAGATTCTCGAGAGTAGGAATCAACAATATATGTGTGTACATAAACGCTTTAATTTGTATTGTTACGTAAAACTGAAATTTCTAGAATGCCTCCACTAGAACATAATTATAACCAACGCGACAATGCGCCAAGAAGTAGGGTATCTATTATTAGTTCACTATAGTCAGTGTGCTATAAACTTTGGAAGCTATAACTGTAATTGTTATAACGCTTATAAATCGGAAAACTTAAGATATTTGACCAGGAGCATTTACCCACTTCGAACATTACAAATCATTTAACGTCAGTGGATTCTCAAGGGACATTAGTATTTTTACGAAAACGTTATATAAATTCACCTCGGAAGACTCAGCGAGCGTAACTGATGAATAACGAAGGACAAAGACTCGGGGTGTGTGGCCGGCAACTAACGAAAGACAAAACTAGCTAACTTCCCGTGAAGTGAATTATATCTACGTCAATTCGTATTCAACTCGTTCATCCTGAACCCTCGATAAGATGTCGAGGAAGTTCCAGACTAGAAAGAAGACTTTA
>NW_013667684.1:90979-92701 GCF_000517525.1 Limulus polyphemus | reverse complement strand
CATTGTTTGTAATAACTATTTGTAATAATTGTTATTGTAAATTGTACTGTTGTGTGTATATTAAAATGTATTTCTGTTAAAATAAAAAACTTTGAGTATTAATCTTGTTGGCAAATATCATAAACTGACAACATATGGGCTTTTACTTAACTACTAAATCCAAAGTACAATTTAACTACTAAATTTAAATGTATCAATTAACTCAATTTCAGACCATTTGAAATTCTAATACGTAACACGTGTTTCATAGTTTACACATAATTTAATCAAGGTACTCTAACCCTAGTTCAGGAAATTCATTTCTAATATAAATATAACGTTCATTGTACAAATCATATTTCTGTTACTAATTCTCTTTTATTTTACATTTAAGAACCACTAAAAATATGATTACTGGAAATTTGTGTTATTTTATAATTGAAAACTATCACTTTATCTTTTTAAAGTTAATCGGTATGATATAAAATACGTGTGCTAAACTCGGGGTTGGATCAAGAGAGGGCGACGGGAGCCAGGAAAAACAAAAATAGGATTTTTTGGTGCAACAATTAATGAAAACTAGTAAATTTTCTTATTACTCATCCGATCGATTGAACTGATTTTTTACTTCTCAGCTTTTCACTCTATGTCCAATTGCTGTTTCGCCATTTATATCCCTCACATGGCCTGGTGGTTGGGGCGCTCAACTCCTCGCAATCTGAGGGTCGCAAGTTCGAATCCCCGTCGACGAATATGTTTGTCCTATATGGTTGCCGACTGGGCCAGCCATCCAGGCTTAAAAACTCTTGGCTTATGCAAAAATATAAGCCGACCTTAAATTAGTTTGGATTAAGATCGTAACAGACAAAAAAAGGAAACTACAAAGCTATAATTATCTGTTGAATTCAATACAATAACCTTCAAAAGAGAGCTATTGTTTTAAATATGATGATCATTATCACTAATGTTTTAGAATAACCTTATTGTTTCTAATATTATATACAAGAAAAGAAATGGGGCATGTTACATCACAGTTTGTTCACTTTTATAACGTTATAAATATAATCATGCAATATAACTACCTTTGAGTTGTTAGAATGAAATAGTTGTCATTCATAGTAGTATGTGTTGTAGAAAATTACGGGCTACTTATACAGATACAGGTCTAGCTGAACAAAACGGTTATTATATACATCACTAGATAACGTGTTATGGTGGCTGCTTCTGATGTAAAGTGATACAAGCGGTGTAAAGTTTTCAGATGCAACCCTTGTACATTTTTCCGGAGTTATTTAGTTCGTAATTACTCCCGTTTAAATAAAGGAAACATACTAAGTGAGGCGTATATACTCACGTTGGTTTGGTCGACAGTGTCAGTATATTAAACATCAAGTGTTAAGTGTGTGACTGATTTAGCTGAACTTGACCTAAGGTTTCTTTCGTGTTTGTGGAGTGACCTTGTTGATAGAACTACGTGAGCCTCCAATCGCAATTTTTAACGATAAATATCAATTGACTGATTTTGAACTCCCGTGATCTTGTCAACAGTTTTAACCATAGTGCAATAAAATATTTCGTACTATAATTTGCTGTAAATAATATTGCCAAAAATTAAGCTGTTTACATATAGCAATAATAGCTGTAGGCCGAATCCATAGATGACTAATGAGATCAGCTATAATGTTGCGTCAGCGAGATCACGTGACTATTCTCACGCCACCTGCTTTCTAGAACTATCCTGTA
>NW_013667684.1:86285-90041 GCF_000517525.1 Limulus polyphemus | reverse complement strand
GTCGCTAAAGTTTCGTCGGAACGAAGTTGCAGAAAGTTAATTAACAAACGGAGACGTAACAATATATTATGTTGTTGTTGGGCTTAGGATTCTTCTACAGTAGGTGTCTGTGACTTGTTAGCGATAAATTTAACGATGAATAAACAGCACACACTTTACTTGTTTTCAAATAATAATATATATTCGGAACAAGTTAAACGTATGTACAATAAAGTATTCACACTATAGAGATTACAGGCAGATCATAAACACTATTTATATAAAGTTCTCTTCTTGTTGTCAAAAGTCCACTTAGGCCTATTCAATTACTTTAGAATTTAGGTTGACAAGTCGAACTATCTTCTCTATATTACTATCGTACTAGTATTCTGTGTGTGATTTACTTACAGTTGTGGCGCAAGTTACCGTAATTCGTTTGGTCTTCTTTCTTCTGAACATTCTCTGTTCTTTTTTGTCAAAGTGTCACAGGTGGATTCAATTACTTTAGATACACGCTTTGACGAAATAAAATTATCCTTCTTATCTTTTTTTATACTGTTAGTTTCACTGTAACATATCAAATGTTGAGCCTATGTGAGTAGTTAGGCCTATCACATCTATGGTACTTAACTTCACACAGGTGTATTCTCTTTTTCTATTGTATATCTGTCTATGGTTGTCTGTCTGTTGCTGCGGCCCCCCCCCCAGTGGCACAGCGGTATGTCTGCAGACTTACAACGCTAGAATCCGGGTTTCGATACCCGTGGTGAGCAGAGCACAGATAGCCCATTGTGTAGTTTTGTGCTTAATTACAATTACAAACAAACCTGTCTGCTGCTTCCTGCTCGTCTCACGCTATTTATATTTCTATTACATAGTCGTCTGGCTACTTTCTATATTCTCGACACCAATTAGTTATTAACAAAACCTTCTATCGTCTGCTTTTAACTCTTATTGTAACAAAACTTAAAAATAATAAAGTATTCACTCACAAATATAAATTAATCACTAATATTTAAACCAAACAGTATTTCATATGATGACACTGACTTACCCTTCTACCTGTGAGAATATTATTCTAGCCGAAACCAAAGTATTGAAGACACGATGGCCTCAAATAAAAAAATGATGTAGGTCCAATTCCTTCGTCGCTTGATGAAGTTAAGAACTGTGATCAAAACATATTTCCAAACGTTCATGCACTACTTGGCATTTTTGTGACACTACCGTTCAGCATGGCTCCTGTTGAGCGAAGATTTCCACTTTGCGTTGGCCGAAAACTTGGCCTTACCGTTTGTACACCGCAAGATCGAAATTAGCACCAACAACATCATAGCAAAGATTCGCGGCAAGTGGCAAAAGAAGGGTTCAATTTATCTTTTAGAGTTTCTCGTTTCTTTTAAATTAATAAAAGAGTATTCTGACCTCAGTTATTGATATAAATCACATTAATTTGCAAATAAGAAATTTTATAGGTGTTTTAGGGTCTTCGCTTTTTTTGACGGGGGTCTGTTTTTGGTTTTCTTAAAAATCGTCCGCCACTTAGATTCAATGGTCGGATCTGCCCCTGGCTATATTATATCTAAAAATGCGCGTACCTTTATATTGATTTAAATTAAATACCAACGAGTTCAACTACAGTATGGAATATGTATGAAAGTGCAAAAACTGGCAAAATGACGCAATCTCAATAAGCATAATACTAGACTAAACAAAAGATATATTTGCTTGTTCTAATCATGTATTTTTATTATAGAGCAATAACATACATATTGTTAATGTTATACAACTTACAAGCATGGTATTTAAGCTTGATATCAAAGTACACACACTTCTGAGTGGTAATAAACTGTTTTCAGGCATCGAAATAAACCATACATTAAAAATATAAAGTCGCGGATAAGAATGAGCTTGAACTTACCTAATTGTTTACATACTGTTACGACAGCGGAAGTCACGTGACGCAGTCAACACGTCATGAGATTCTCGAAGGATCTTGACTTTTCCTGGTAACTCTAGTCTTTTCTAGAGTCTTTTAGTATATAAGCCCGGCAAATAAAGCGGACATTGAAGACCAAAGCATATTAGGGTTGCACTACTTACTACCGAGGAAGTGTGTAGTTAATTTTGATAAAATGACGTTTGGGAACAACAAAGGCCAAATCTCGGCAAGTGTTAAAAGAGAGGTTGAACTAACCAGGTGCCATCAAGCTGAAGTCAAAGTGACTGAAGGAGTTGATTATCATGAAGTGGAACCAGGTATAGATATTAAAGCAGAGCAGGAGAAAACCAAGATTTCAAGCCAATAATTGATTTTCTAAAAGCAAGTGTTTTGCGCCCTGCTTGGGAGAAGATGTCTAGCTTAAGCCCTGTAACAAAGAACTATTGGGCACAATGGGACCAGTTGAAGCTTGAAAATGGTATTCTTGTCCGGAGATGGAAAACTGCAGATGGGAAAGTGACGACCTGACAAACAATTATACCGAGGAAGTTGTACTGCATCAATCCCATGATAGTTTAACAGGAGAACATCTCGGAGTTAAGAAGACATTGAGTCACCTACGACAGAGATTTTACTGGATAAGTATAAGGCAAGATGTGGAAGAATGGCGCAGAACATGCAGTACATGTTGTGCTAAAAGGGGACCCAAGCATAAAGTACATACTCCAATGAAGTTATATCAAGTTGGTGCACCAATGGAAAGAGTAGCTTTTGACAATGCTGGTCCTTTGTCCCAAACTCTTGCTGGAAACAGGTACATTTGTGTGGTGATGGATTATTTCACCAAGTGGCCTGAGGCATATGCAATACCAAATCAGGAAGCTACAACTGTAGCTTTGGCTGTTAGTGATTTCTTATTCAGATTTGACAAGCCATATGAACTGCATTCGAATTAAGGCCGTAACTTTGAATCAGCTGTGTTCCATGAATACTGCAAGTTGTTTGGTATACGGAAGACCAGGACAACGCCACTTCACCCACAGTCTGGTGTGATGGTAGAAAAATGCAATTGGACACTGGGACAGGAACTGGCAAAGTTTTGTAATAGCCGCCAAGATGACTGGGGTGTCTTACTTCGTCCACTGTTGATGGCCTATAGAACAGCAGAGCATGAAGACACTGGATACACTACAGCAAAGCTGATGTTTTGTCGGGAACTTCGGTATCCAGTGGATATGATAACAGGACGCCCAACTTACAAAAGAGTTGCCTGAAAATGTGTCAGGGTTCGTGAAAGTGTTATCTGAAAGGATGGATGATATTCACCATTAAGTGCATTCAAACTTGAAAATGTCTGCTGATTCGAAGAAGCTATGTTATAATAAGAAGTCTACTGAAGTCAGCTTTGTATCAGGACACAAGATGTGGTTGCATAATCCCAGGAAGACCAAAGGGAAGTCTCCTAAGTTGTCTTCTCCATGGGAAGGCCCATATGACATAGTGGATCGTCTCTCAGACATGACTTTCCGAATAAAATGTGGTCGGCGAGGTAAGCCAAAGGTGGTGCATGCCAACAGGTTTTGACATTATCACGGTTCAAGACATTTCAGTTGGAATTAAGTGAACAAAGGAACAAAAAACGCCGCTGAAGACGTGTCACCTGGAAAAGCCACTATCGAAGAAGAAACTCTACTCGGTTTTGAGAAGGGATACAGTGAAGCCCTTGATGAAGTTACTACCACTGATGTGACTATTACCGATAAGAGAACATTTCCTGATGGAACAGATGAACCACACGTGAAGCAGAAGCCAACGAGACGGAGACCAGTACGGAA
>NW_013667684.1:59859-86219 GCF_000517525.1 Limulus polyphemus | reverse complement strand
AATGTAAGTGGTTATTGTTCGGGACGAACAATACTAAGGAAGGGGCAGTGTTACGACAGCGGAATTCACATGACGCTAGTAACATGTCATGAAACTCTAGAAGGATCTTGTATGTTCGTGGCAACTCTAGTCTTTTCTATGCGCCCTCTATTTTTGTATATATGAGCCGGCAAAAGAAGTGACGGTATGAATAATTGCAGATTGAAGAGATAGAGACAGATAATCAAATCAAGTTGTAAGTAAAGTGCGTGAATCGTTGTTAATTATAGCGCATGTTTAAGTTAAAGTGACTGTGGAAATTAAGTGTATTGCAAAGTTGTATTGAGAAAGAATAAACTAGTTTTATTTAAGAAAGGACTTGTATCGCTCAAGTTTTTCTGAAAGAATTTATACGGAAAATTAACCAACGTAACAATATTATATAGATATATATTTTAAAACAACTTCGCATTCACTTGCATATATAATCACAAAGGATGAACTACGGGTGTACAGTCAACAAGACAGAAACGAATAAATGACATGATTCGATAGGGTGTTTGACCTAACATAAGTTATAATTATGTTGTTGTTTTTCTGTTCATTTATATTACGGAACAATTACAAGATATTATTGTAATATACTTATTACTGAACTTAGCTTTAATTTTAAGCAAAAATGTATATATATCTACAATTTTGACTAATAATAAATTGTTTTGAAACATTTATTTAAATAATGATTGTGTACTTATGAAAGTTTACAGTAGAATATTTATGAAATTACTTACGATATATGTGTTCGATCAAAATCGATTATTTTCATCAAATTATTCCACAAACACTGTTGTATAGTTTAAACACTTCTATAAAATTGTAGGCACGCTCGCATAAATAAAGTAAAGATATTTACTCTTCTCGAGGTCGCTAGAAGGCTGCAACTTTGGACTTACAAACATTTCGTGACGTAAAGCTTAGTCATCAATGCGTCATTAATAAAAGCAAAATATAACATACGAGTTAGTGTATAACCAACAAGGATGATGAGTTATTAGCACGTGTCGAGTCAACTTGTGAAAGTGATAACATGAACTACGAGTTTCTTGTGTGTCACTTATGGCAAATGTTTGATCTCTAATTAACGTTTAAGCAACTAATTTGTACTTCGAGTTGCTCCTGCCCGGAAAACGCCTGTTCCGAATTTTTGAGCTTTGCGTATTAACAATGATGAGTCATAAGGTTAAACATTTGTACGAATTGCTTGATGATAAAAAACTGGTTTATAAAGATCTGACAATACCTACTACAGTTATGGAAGTCCAACACATTTCCATCCAAGATGGCTGGTAGAGGTAGATGGCAATTAACTTAGATGTTAAATAATAATGAAATACTAATATGAGTTTTAAACAAGAATCCCAGAGGGTAGCTATTAATTTGAATAACGTCATCCAAGATGTCCGATCACAGCGCCATCTTGTCCAAAGAGGCTGCAATAGTAATGGAGAGATCTTCTCTGACTCATTGTGTATTTAAATTGAATGACTTTGATGACCACATTAAATACCACCAGACGTTTGAATAGAAAGCAGAAAGTCACACATTTGTCATCAAGGTGTCATTAAAGATTGTAAGTGCAAAATAGAAACTTTCTCTTTCTTATACGCTTAGTTTGGATATGAGAAAGTACGCAATATTTAAGAACGTTGTTAAACTCTACAACTGTGAAATATGTTGGTACAAAAGATCGATTTTAATTGAACAAAAATTGTAAGTATTTTTTATAAATTTGACGCTATAAATAGTCACAAGTACACATTTGAGCTTTAATTGGATGCTTCAAACCATTATCCTTCAAAATTATATATATATATATATATAATATAGATGTGCATATTTAACTTAAATATAAGTTTGGTAATAAGTATATAACAACAGAGTCTCGTATATAACGCAGAGTCTTCATGAGGGGGAAAATGTTGTCTAAGGATGAACAATACAACTACAGAAGTGTTGAATAACGACATATTTAACCAATATTTAACAAATTCTTATAATTACAAATAATCAACTGAATGATAAATAAAAGCTTATGTACTTCGAGAAACATTTGTTAGGGTAATGTTAAGACTCAAAGTGAAAGATGGTTGTAAAAATTGCTGAGTGAACTTGGATTACAGTGCCGGCTCAAGTTCAAAAAATGAAGTATGTGAAAATAAAAAATTGTGCCTCTTTCCAAATTTCTATTTTTTATTTATTTTTCTGTACTTTGCAACATTTTTAATAAGTGTTTTAAAATTCAGAATACAGAGTACAAAAATGGTACGTAACAGGAAAATACATATGAAAAAAGAACTTTACGAGCTTTTAACTTGGCATAACTTTTCCTTAATTTGACTATATTGATTTCCTTGACTGTTTCGTGCTCTATAGAAATTATTGCCTGACCGTTTAATCTATCTGGTCCTATTGTGGAACGAAAAAATGTTTTTATCAACATTAGTCTCGAAAACGGTTTTTCGCCACTTGCCACACTAAAGTTAATAAAATTCTTAGAGTAATAAACGAATTTGAAAATTTTTGTTTGATTTGGTTTCACATGTATAAAATAAAACCTTATCTAGAGTTAAATTTTCGGGTTTTCGATGAGATATTAATTTAAGCCCTACACATAAACTTTCATCAAAATATCCCTTTTCTCTTTCCTTGCTAGTATTTTATATATATATATATATATATATTTTTACTTTTCTACGCCCTAAAATTTTGCAGTTTTTTTTTTTAGCCCTTCGAACCTTGGATGTAATATATACCCACACTAAATGAAATAGTAAAAGTTTCTATATAGCTGGTGAGAAAGAATTAAAACAAGCTTAACTCAATAGACGTTTAGTTATTATCCAAGAGAGGGAGATTTTGTTTAATAAGTAGACTCTCTTTAATCAGAAGTTTCAAGTCTGTGCGGCTCGTAGCTAAAACTTTAAAGTCAGTTGAGGAGATTTTGTGTTCCGTTATTTGACTGTGTGTTTGAATAAAAGAGGTACAGGGTGGTGATAAAAGGCGACAGGTTCTTTAGGAAATCTCCATGTATTCACTGATACCTACAATTAAATGGCGTTTGGTTTTAACAATGTATGTAGCTATGCTGCTGTCAAGTGGTATCGGTATTCAGTCTTAAACATGGAAAAATGTTTCATCTGATATGTTGATTCGAAAATAATAGTCAGTTGAATTTGTGTGTAATACTAATGTAATAGTTTAATTAATTGGTTCTTAAAAAGTAAGTTCTGTTTACCTAAGTAAGGAAGGCATAAATATACGAGGCGGTTTGGTACGGTCGTCCTTTTAGCTGATCCGGACTCCTTTGTTTCCCAATGCTATTAAGTGCAAGAGATTTCCCCGTCTTGGAAATTCTAAATCCCCTATTTGAAAACGTCTTTATGATATGAATTTATGACTATCTTACATCGGAAAGGGCTGTTATATGCCTTCCAAAAAGGAATCAGTTTTTTAAAGCATCACAATATTTACGTAACGCCAACAATGTTAAAAGATAGTTTGACATTCCGTTACATTTATATCGGGTGTGGTTGTCATGTGAATTGCTAATCTGTATATTCAAACCCATTTTAATACAACCTGTTCAACCCTTTGTATAACAATAACTGTGTGATTGCACTATAATGAAAATACATAACTAGAACAAGCAGATGTACTTTTTGTATCATCTAGTACTATGCTTAATGAGTTGAGTGCTTTTGTCAGTTCTTGGACGTCCTTAAGTGTTCCATAATTAAGTTATTAGTAAAATGAATATCATTTGAACAATGGATATTATACTTGTATTTGTAACAATTCTCATCAACTATGAATATAGTAACTTAAATTGATTATATGCAAGTTTAGATAAATATATTCCGGCGGGTCAGCCGCAAGTTAACGGACTTACAACACTAAAAATCCAGAGTTTGATTCCCCACAGTGGGTAGAGCACAGATAACTAACTGTGTAGCTTTGTGTTAAAAAAAACTAAACAATCATGTATTGGAATAAGATGACATTTGATTATTTTTTTAAATAACACACAGAAAAAGCCAACGTTTAATATTTAATATTTAAAAATGAGAGTGTTTCCAGTTTCACGGTATTTGATATTTATAGGGTAAATTAATTAGACAAATATTTTATTATGAGGTTGGAGACAGTCTCATTTTTTAAATATTTTTTGTATCATTAAAAGTTCATTTATTCTTTAAACATCTGTGCTATTTCAAAAACCAATCATGTAAATATATTTTCTAAATGTGTTCATAATTGCCCATTTAGATGTTAACTTGATTCCTCGAAAGAATTTCTTTTCATTAGAAATGTAACTTTTTATCATCAAGTTTCGGTAACGGTGTTTACAGTAATACCTCTTGTGATGTGTTGTAATCAGTAACAGTTTTCACAGTAATACCTTTCGTGATGTGCTGTAATCAGTAACGGTGTTTACAGTAATACCTCTTGTGATGTCTTGTAATCAGTAACAGTTTTTACAGTAATACCTTTCGTGATGTGCTTTAATCAGTAATGGTGTTTACAGTAATACTTCTCGTGATGTGCTGTAATCAGTAACAGTTTTTACAGTAATACCTTTCGTGATGTGCTGTAATCAGTAACGGTGTTTACAGTAATACCTCTTGTGATATCTTGTAATCAGTAACAGTTTTTACAGTAATACCTTTCGTGATGTGCTGTAATCAGTAACGGTGTTTACAGTAATACCTCTTGTGATGTCTTGTAATCAGTAACAGTTTTTACAGTAATATCTTTCGTGATGTGCTGTAATCAGTAACGGTGTTTACAGTAATACTTCTCGTGATGTGCTGTAATCAGCAACAGTTTTTTACAGTAATACCTTTCGTGATATGCTGTAATCAGTAACGGAGTTTACAGTAATACTTCTCGTGATGTGCTGTAATGTAGATGGATAAAAAATACCTCTTAAATGTAACATGCTAACTGAATTACGTGACTTTTTAATTTTTCCAGACTAATGTATAGGAAGTGGCAATGCTACAAATGTAAGAAATTAAAAAGGTATAACTTACAGTTTCTTTTAAATAACTAATAATCAGAGTCATTTATGAACTTAACATGAGCTTTGAATTGCTCGTTAAGCAATAAGCACTTTTCTTGTCCACCATTTCAGAGTATCAAAGTGATTCCTGACTCCTATCCCTGTGTTTAGTAAATACAAAAACAACAAACGACAATGCCTGGACGTGGCAGTATAGCTTTAAAGTAAAAGTGTTTGACATTAATGAAGGGGTTTCCTTTGACTCATTGTTGATTCAAGTCAATGTATTGGAGGGTACTCCTCCATGAACGATCCCGTATCTTGATCATGAACCCTGTGCATCTTGTGTTGAGTTGATGTGACGTCATCCAGTATGGTCATGCTATAAAAGGATCACATTTTGTCCAAGTTAGCCATGTCCATAGGAATTTAGGTCAACCTTAAGTCACGTCATGGTTTCGTTTATTGAGTCATGTGGGTGCAATGTCATTCAAGATGGTCGGTCGTGCCCTTAAGAGAGCGCTACCTTGTCCAATGTGTTTCACACCAAGGTGGATCGTTGAAGGTTATTTGTGTATTCAAAGCCGTTTTAATGCAATGTGTTCAACCATTTGTATAATAATATGTTATGACTGTACTATAATGAAAATACATGTCTAGAACAAACAGATGGGCAGGTGCCAAAGGATTGGAAGTTAGTTCATGTCACTTCTCTTTTCAATGGAGGTGATACAATTGTTCCAGTAATTATAGGCCAATTAGTCTTACATCAGTTGTGGGAAACGTTTTGTATAGTCTGATAAAATATGCTTTACAAAGTCACTTTATATAGTTTAGAATTTTATTGGATAGTTAACATGGTTTCACTAAGGGAAAATCTTGCCTTACAAATCTTTTGAATTCTTTGAAAATGCCACTGCTTATGTAGATGAGGATAAGGGTGTAGACTGGGTGTATGTGGATTTTCAGAAAGCATTTGACAAGGTGCCACATAATAGGCTTGTAATAATTATCTCTACAGGTGAGAACCAAAGAACGATGCCTTGACATGGCGACACAACTTTAAAAAAATATAATACAAGGATATGAAAAAGTCAATGACCTCCTGACAACTGCCATGATAACAATACTCAGAATAATTCGGTGACAAGGAACCCACTTTGAGACTAATAATGGCTGGAGACGGAAAGTTTTTCTTCATTACCCATTCCAGCCGTCTCCAGCCATTATTATACTCAGAATAATTTCTGAAGATCCCACTGCCAAAGAGATCTTGTACCATGAATCGTCCATAAAATACTATCTCAGTCAAACACTTCACTACCCCTTCATCATTACACTATCTGAGATCATACTAGAAAACTGAAGGTCAGGATTCTGTTGAAGATAAATCAGTGTTGTCTCATGTTGATATAGCTTTTCAGCTACTGATAGATAAGATTCACAATTACCTTTTTGTCACAGGGAAAGCATTATATCTATAAACCAAACTATTATCTCGATATAAGCAACTATTTGGTTAAAATTTTTCCGGTAAAAACTGCCTTCTCTAGTACCAATGTTAGAGAAAACTCTGAAATGACTTTAATGATAGGGTTATAATTAAAAAAAACGATTCAGAGAAATCTCAGTATTGTCATTTGCAGTAGTATATCACTAGGAGATGCAATTGAAGCAGCACAAATACTTTAAAAAAGCTAAGCAACACTCAAAGTAAAGCAGAGAAAGGACAGAGAGTTACATCAATATTACGCTAAGAAGTGCTACAACAGTTCTAAAACATGAAATCAATAAAATAGCATAAATAATACACACATACTATCATCTGTAGTTGGGAAAGCTGGCTCTGAATAATGGGTATATTCTCTTCTGTCTAAGTTCATGTTTTATTTGTTAGGCACAAAAGCATTTGAATCGCCAAGTTGTGAATAGCAACCACCAGAAGACATAAAAACTGATAACGTTATCAGAGTGAATTTTTTATAGTTCAAAACGGTTGAATACTCATCTTGGTTTTACAGTTGGGATGCACCATGATTATAGATCCACATGCTAATAGATTAATAGATACCCTTCATACATATGGTTTCTGCGTCAACTAGCTTAGAGTTTTTATGACAAGCTTAGCTGAAGATGAGATCCAAAGAATAAGGGATGGCCTTTTTATAAATGTGTGACATTTGCAGTGTCAAATAGAGGTGATAACGTGGGCTTTAATGTAAAAACTATAGATTACAAAAACGCATTCCACTTCATGGCAAAATTTGTTTTTTAAATGAAGAATCTACAACAGCATTTCCCAACTAAACAAATAAGAGTTAGCCATAGTTCAAACAGATCCCTTCAACTGCTTAGGACAAGGAATACATTATGCAAGTCCTTCCATTTAAAAATCCAGTCGAAGGCACTAGAAAAACTAGCACACAATGTTAAAGGTTTGAGTAAGACATAATATCTTACCTGGCTACTTTTAAGAATTATTCATCGTGAACTTTTGCTTTTCTCATAAAGTACTCCAAACCAGAATCTTACGTCATTCCCTTTCATCAAGATATAACTAACTAAAAGCAAAGAAACATGTTTCATTTCACACAACAGCATATGCCTCCTAATAGATGTTAAGCATCTGACATGAGAACAGTATACACTGCCGGGAAATGACAAAAGCTTTTGAACAAAATTTGACATACAAACCATGGACCAATAGTTTTATGCTGTTGCACGAAAGGTCAAATGGTACTTGCATAAATAATTTAAAATAATGAACTGTGGCTGGGAAAGTGGGTTTAAGGTGGTGCAGGCTTGATAGATTTATTAGTGAATTCAGATTTTTATGCTGCTGCTACTGCGACAGAAGAGTAAATGTTGTAGGTTGCTAATGTTGTAAATGTTGCTATCATAGAATTGAAAGGTGGCTTGAAATGATCTATGAGGACCTATGCAAACGTTTCTTGTATAATTTCTCAAATGGCATATCAAAATACGACAAAGCAGTATGTGTCCGTAATGTGACTGCTACGAAAAACTTAGAAAATTAATTGATGAACGGTGTTGAAACAATGTTGAAAACCTTTGAGTAAAGCACCCTCGCATAAGAAGAACAACAATGTGTGATCTTGTCCATAAACTTGGGAGTCGAAGAAACAAACTTAATAAGTGTAACAACCTTTTTCAATCCAACAAGGAATATACTGTCTGTATCTGTAATGCTATAGCAGTGATTCAATTATCGAAACTAGATACTTACACAATTCTTAACGCTGTTGGAAACACAAATATAGACCAACTCAAAAAAAGTTATATAAAGCTGACTCTTTGGTTGAGGTTTTTGATTGCAATAACAGCCCAAATGCCACCAATGTGGCTGAAAGATTTCTCACTGTTACTGCAAACAAGGAGTATTTCAATAAAGTTTTGTATTCTAAAATCACAACTATAATTATTGTGGAAATGGATTCGAAAAACGTTATTTTATTTGATGTGGGATTTCTTGACGGCAAGAAAACTAAATATATCACATCTATTTGTTTGTTTGTAATTAAGCACAAAGCTACACAATGGGATATCTGTGATCTGCTCACCACGGGTATCGAAAGTGGTAAGTCCGCAGAGGTACCGCTGTGCTAATGGGAGCATAACACATCTAATGGGGCTCAGTTTGTACTAAAATTGTGTATTACCTACGACAAGCGGATACGCTCATGTTTTTTCAAGAAGGCTGGAATAACTGGAAGAATATGAATCAAATCTCTTGAAACAAATGTTTTCTTCTTTGGGTTTATTATTTGCCTAAGGTGGCTAATGTCTCTGAAATTTGGATTATAAGAGGAGTTCCCCAGGATTTAATTAATTTCTGTGGATGAACTATTTAGTTTAATCACACAAGAAATGCATAATGCCCTATCAGCTATATATACTCTGACAAGAAATGATGCAACTTCTGCTCTGTTCAGAGTGGAAAAAAATGAGGGTATAACGCCATCTAAAAGGATATTGACCTTTGTGATGAAAAGAACACGTTGTCTGATGGTAATCTAAAAGATGATGTGAACGCTCCTAGAATATTGATAGCACATCTGTTTGACTGAAAGTGCAAATTCCAAACATTCCAAAAATTCAAGGCTGTGAAGTGTTACTAAATGTATGCACACTGCAGTATTTAAACAATTATTTTGATAAAAATGGAATAATTTCGTTGCATATGTTTACTGTTTGTGAAAGGCCATTTTAATCAATCAACATTGAGCGCGTTCTTCAGTCATATCTTAACATAATTCTAATATATAAAAAAGCTAAATATTTCACAAGTCAGATTTACAGTTTATTGATGGTTCGTGGATGTTACAAGTCAGGTTTACAGTTTATTGATGGTTCATAGTTATCACAAGTCAGATTTACAGTTTATTGATGGTTCGTGGATATCACAAGTCGGATTTACAGTTTACTGATGGTTCGTGGATGTTACAAGTCAGATTTACAGTTTATTGATGGTTCGTGGATATCACAAGTCAGATTTACAGTTTACTGATGGTTCGTGGATGTTACAAGTCAGGTTTACAGTTTATTGATGGTTCGTGGATGTTACAAGTCAGGTTTACAGTTTATTGATAGTTCGCAGATGTTACAAGCCAGGTTTACAGTTTATTAGTGGTTCACTGGTATCACAAGTCAGGTTTACAAGTTACTGATGGTTCACAGATATCACAAGGCGGGTTTACATCTATTGATGGTTCGCGGGTGTTACAAGCCAGGTTTATAGTTTATTGATAGTTCGCAGATGTTATAAGTCAGGTTTACAGTTTATTAGTGGTTCACTGGTATCACAAGTCAGGTTTACAAGTTACTGATGGTTCACAGATATCACAAGGCGGGTTTACATCTATTGATGTTTCGCGGATGTTACAAGTGAAGTTTACAGTTTATTGATGATTCGTGGATATCACAAATCAGGTTTACAGGTTATTGATGGTCCACGGTTTTCAAAGGTCAGGTTTAGAGTTTTTTGATGATCCACGGATGTCATAAGTCAGGTTTACAGTTTACTGATAGTTTACGAATATCACAGGTCACGTTAACAGTTTATACAGGTATCACAAGTCAAGTTTACAGTTTATTGATGATCGACGGATATCAAGTCAATTTTATAATTTATTCATGGTCTAAGTCAAGTTTACGGGTCGTTGATGGTTCACAGATCTATTGAGCTAATATTGTTTTTCTAAGCGATAATGGGATCACTTTTTCAGTAAAGTTAAACTATGATCAGATAATTCAATCCGTTCCAAAAAGGAGCAGATTTATTAGTGGATTTTACTTGCTGGACATAAAATGATTTTATAATTTTAATAGAAAATACTTATTAGTGAAGCACTGCTAAGCAGTTCTGAATTAATATGTCAGAATCTTAACCAAGTAGCCCATGTTTCGCATGGGTTACCAAATTCTTTGATAGAGAAAGGTTTAATAAGGACAATGTAGTGTTTTCCTTAAAAACAAGTATACGATATGCCTGACAGTATATTCTCTTTGCCCCCCCCCCAGTGGCATAGCGGTATATCTGCGGACTTACAATGCTAGAATCCGGGTTTCGATACCCGTAGTGGGCAGAGCACAGATAGCCCATTGTGTAGCTTTGTGCTAAATTACAAACAAACAAATATTCTTTCTCAACTGAACACGTATCAGTCAACCAGGCCATAAGAGTTACTGAGTATCTTTTTCCCCTAGTATGACTTTCTCAAACAAGATGGATGTGTCGACTCATTCCCAATTTTGAACTTAAACCACTAATGGCCCGGCATGGTCAGGTGGGTAGGGCGCTTGATACACACTCTAAATTTAGGTTGCGGGTTCGAATCTCCACCGAACATGTTCGCCCTTTCAGCCATGGGGGCATTATAATGTGACGGTCTATCGCTGGTAAAAGAGTAATCTAAGAGTTGGCGGTGGGTGGTCTTTCACTGCTAAATTAGGGACGGCTAGTGTAGATAGCCCTCGTATAGTTTTGTGCGAAATTCGAAACAAACAAACCACTAATATTCCACTGGCTGTAGCTAGTGATGTATTTTCTTTTTTTTTCTGTAAAACTCAGTTGATCAAAGTCACAGTGATATTTATTACAGTGCTTCGTGATATCAGCTACTCCTAGTTACACCTGCATATTGAAATAGCAACATTATTTTCAAGTTTAAGTTCTAGTTCTGATCTTCGAAGATAGCTAACTTTGATTAGAAGTTATTGATAATCATACATCAAGAACTTTGGCGTTAAATCCAGTAAGACTTTATTTATACAAATATATTGTACTATGATCTTCAATGATCACAAGTGAGAATTCTTCTCTAAAGCTTGCATAAGGTTGTTTTATTACACTTCTTCAACATTATCAACTATACCTTATAATAAACTGTTCGTATAAATTAGTATATATTAAATGCTTCAGATTGCTTCCTAATACTTTTAGGAATTTTAAAATTTCGACCAATATATATATATATATACATTCATTAAATATATAAACTGATTGAACTCGAAAATATACAAAATCTCGTATTTTCAAACGTTTATCAATTAACGGTCTTTTGTCTTATTATCTACCTGTTACTTTATTATTAAAAGCTTTACGGAAAGCATAAAAAACATAGGGTATAAACCACTTAAAAAAATCTGCTGTCTGGAGTAAGAATTGTAAATCATGCACACATACAGAATGTGTGAATGTTCGGTGTTCTTATATCAGGAAGTGTGGAAATTTATAGCCGTCGTTGCAGACAATAGTACTTTCTACCAATACATGCTTGTAATGAAGAGAAAAGTAACATGTAAAATAGCTACATGTGATCTCTTGGTTGAACAGCCTATGTTTTGTCATACACGGAGAACGCATTCTATAGAACGCTATACTTCACCGAAGGTAAACTTAACTGTACTCTAGGTTTCGTTGTACCAAGGTGGACAGCCATATATCGTCTTTTAAAAAAACTGTTGATTTATACGAATACCTGCCCTAATCATGCGGGAAGTCATGTTTATCCTCAGTAATAGGACGTTAGAAGTCCCTGATTTATAAACGTTACACACACTAAATATGCTAACTTAATACACGTGTGGGCTCGAGCTTTTACACATGGTTGTAATGAGCTCTGAATTCTAGTATTAAAGATAGATACTTAAATATTAAGATGCTGATTGGATCTACAAGTCTAATCTGATTTATTATAAACTACCACCTGCTGGCCAACGGACGAAGCTGCTGATCTGGAATCAGGCAACAGTTGGGGGTCCAGGCGTGTTTGAAACTTTTATTGAAGAACATAATGAGTGAGCAATAACATAGTATCTGAGCTTTTTACCTGCCGGTTTTACAGTAGCTATCAACGTGAAACTATGTATAAAAAAAGCATTAAGAAGACCACTACCCCTTTGGCTAAAAGTTTTACAACAGAAATTACGGTCTATATAAACGAAGCAATGTTACAAACATCTTAACAGATTTCACAGATAATATAATGGTGTTATCTTAATGAACTCAAACCAGTCTTCATTTTATTACAAATCAATGAATGTAATTTATAGGCACTTTAGATTTTCGACTTTCTGCCCATCAGATATCAGAACTTTGATTCTGTGATATTAGCTTCATTTAACTCTAAGTAATTCTAATGCAATGCATTCTTAAATCCTGTATAAGGCGAAAGCTGTGGTATAATGTTGCCTCTGAATTATTATATCTCATGGAGTGGGTTTGGTCTTAACATATATCAGAATCGTTTTGAGACAATAACTTCACAAACCTTCGCCAGATGATCGACAGAGTACGTCCTTAACCTATCTCTGAATCGTCTTGAGAGAATTATTTCACAAACCTCCGCTAGGTGAAAGAGGCGAATGATCTTTACCTATTTCTGAATCGTCTTGAGACAACGATTTCACAAACCTCTGCCAAGTAAACAAATGAATATGTTCACCTATCCCTGAATCGCCTTATTGAGTTGGTCATCATCGATTCCTAAATTATCTTGAGACAATAACTGTGCGAGCATCTGCCAGGTGAACAAAAAAGTTGGTCTTCACTTAGCTCCAAATCTTCTTGAGACAATCACTTCACAAACCTCCGCTAGGTGAAAGAGGAGTATGGTTTTATCTATTTCTGAATCGTCTTGAGAGAAATATTTCACAAACCTATTTTTCCTCAGCAATTTATACTGAACACCAGTCATTTTAAGAGAACTTACACATTTTAACTAGCTCACAGGCGTCATCTTCACGTTAGTCAACATTCTACCTCATTTTACCGGCTTCCCTTTCTTTACTTAGTACATTGTAGCCTGGTTTGTTTCTTATATATATATTTAGGCTCTAATCGCTCTTTATCTTTTCTTCCCTGTTCTGCCTGTTGTTATTTATACCGTTACCCCTATTGGTCGCTTCATAGTCTTATTTTATTATTGAAGCACAGTTGAGATACTTTGTGTGTTTGTTTCATGTTATTACTTTGTTTCTTTATCTCTTTCTCTCATTTTTAGTGTTGGTTTCTAAATGTGTTGCTTTCAAAATGTCTCTCTCTCTCAGCTTCCAGTCACCGAACAACCTGACCCTTTCAATCTTAGGGGAGTTATAATGTGACATCCAATCCCACTATTCTTTGGTGAAGAGTAGCCCAAGAGCTGGCGATGAGTGATGTTGACTAGCTGCCTTCTATCTAGTCAATCACTTCAAAATTAGGGACAGCTAGCGCAGGTATCCCTAGAGTAAAACCTTTCACGAAATTCAACAAACAAACAAAATCTGTTAGCTTTTAACTGCCCCCAGTGGCACAGTGGTATGTCTGCGGACTTATAACGCTAGAATCTTGGTTTCGATACCCGTAGTGGGCAGCGCACAGATAGCCCATTGTGTAGCTTTGTGCTTAACTACTAACAAGCTAGCTTTTAACTTGTAAAAATTAATTACTTTTCAAAGTTGATGTCTATTTAAAATTTGAAATAAATGAATTTTTATACTATTATAAAAAAAGTGTAGAAATCAGAAATTATAATCTGAATTTTTAAGTGGAACAACTGGTAAAATACAGTGTTGGCATCTCTTTAATGAAATTGTCAATATAAAAAGTGCCACCAAAAATGTTAATGTTTGGTAGATGAATAAGAAAATGTTAAATTAGTCTCGTAACCTAAAAAACAAACAAAAAACAACAAATCTAATAAAAATAGTGCATATTAATAATTTAGAAATTGTGTATATAACTAAAGTGTATATCTACTTAAACACACAATTATATCAAACAACTTGGCTCATTTGTTTGAAATAGATATCAAAAGAAAGATAAAATTACAATATCTATTACATGATTTTTACGTTACTTCGGTTCTTCTCAACAGTTGAGTAAGAAACATTCAATTGAACTCAAGAAAGAACTTTTTTTTAGTAAAATACACAACATTCATGTCAATAATGTGTGGGAATAAATGACTTTGTTTAAGTTATTGTAATGGGCATATGGGCGTTAGGTTTAACTTTACACTTGTTACAAAGAAATTTATTTGAATTTTGGGTCGTGCTTTCGCGAGCGGAACAAACAAGCCACCAACTCGAGGAGGTTTACGTGTGGAATAAAGAACTCACACAGAGACAATTGAATATAACTCAAATAACTTCTTTATTTATACACTGTTGAGCATTTAATCTATATCGAAATTATCTTGAAACAACACTAACTCTAAATCATTGAATTATTCGTTTTGAAGATCTAGGTGTTCATTAATAAGACTTTCTATTTTGTTCAACAACATAGACACAACATTATCAACTAAGTTAAATCGAGAAATCCTCTCGGTCATAATTGTTATAGCTGTATTAACAATTCTTAGAAGATATCTTTAAGTAATTATCATTTAATATTTCCAAATCTACTATTTATTTATTACAGTTAATGTTCTTCACTTTCTCTCTTTATACGTTATACATTACTGAACCTTAAGTTTTTCATTTCCATCCCGTTAACTGCTTTTTTGTGACACTGGCTCATTTCGTCGTGTGTTTTATCTAACTATTAGGGTTTTCTCAACATACCACGTCTGTCTGGCACGAGCATAAGAAGCTACTAGTTATTTTTCATTTTACGATTAGACATTTAAATCATAACTCTTTATACCCAGAGCAGATGATATGTTATAACTGTTAGCAGTGAGTGTTTATTAACAAATGAGAAATTGTGGAAGAGAAACAGTGTGTATAAGAAGGATACAAACGTTTTATAGGACAACGTCGATTTTTTCGTAAGGCTCGTGTTGTACAGATTACATAGCATAACTTGCATTATAGCACGTGAGATAGATAGGTATATGCAGGCACGTGCCAGGCTGAAAGTAAGAAGATGGACTACTGCTACATGTGACTTTGGCTAGATTATAGGCGACTTTTATTCTGTTGGAATCACCATTGAAAATTAAAGAGACCTGGAAAATACTTATTGATAGAATAACAGTGACTTCAGGAAATATCTATGTTCATAACTGCATACCAGGAGAGAAGTATCAAAGAAAGACTGGAGTTGTAGCCTCACAAGAGCGAGGGAAATCTCAGTTTAAAACTTACATCCTAGTAATTTATGTATAATGGACTCGTATAGTTGAAAAGACGAGTATATCTCCACTTTTGATATTAAGAAGTACGCATATTAATGTAATATATGCCACAGTTGGAAAGTTTTCTATAGAGGCAACTAAGTCATTTTTATTCCTGTAAGCACCGTTCATATTTAATTTGTTACCTAACCGCCAGTTTTCTTCTTCTTCTTCCTTTTGTTCACGTTTCTTAAATCTACAAGGGAGCAAAAACCAAGAAAAGAAATTTCTATTACTGTATGATAATCAATCTCCCCATTCAACAGCGTTATAACCTAAATTTGTAAACGATAACATTGAAAACGTATACAAGAATCACTCCTACAAATGCAAAATTTACTTAAATATGTGTTTAAAGATTTAAATAGTTTTCAGTGAATAAAACGATCGAGATTGTAACCATCCTAAAACAAACTAAGATTACCGTTGAATGGCCTTCAACGGTAATCTTAGTTTGTTTTAGGATGGTTGACAATAGCGTCGCTACTACCCTTCAACGGTAATCTTAATTTGTTTTAGGATGGTTGACAATAGCGTCGCTACCCTTCAACGGTAATCTTAGTTTGTTTTAGGATGGTTACAATAGCGTCGCTATGACGCTATTGTCAACCATCCTAAAACAAACTAGTATTACCGTTGAAGGGTAGCGACGCTATTGTAACCATCCTAAAACAAACTAAGATTACCGTTGAAGGGTAGCGACGCTATTGTCAACCATCCTAAAACAAACTAAGATTACCGTTGAAGGGTGGCGACGCTATTGTCAAGTTTGGCTGAAAATATTTGAGTCTTCGGATAATCATGCTTTTCAGATGTCAGAAAGCAATGTAACAGTAACAATATATTTCATTTGCAGGATTAAAATAACAAATAATTACACTAACTTCGTGTACAAGTTAATTTGCTAACTGTCTAATTATTAATTCGTTTATGAAATTGTTATGTCTTACAGTTCATTCTAGAGAGACACTCTGATTTGTTGAGAGATATCAGACAAGCAGAAAGCGACGCAATCTAATCTCATTGGTCAGAAGCAGTAGTGTTCAGTCTGAGGAAAAACAAAACACCAGCTATAAACTTTAAAACCAGTTTGACATTTGAAATTAACAAATATTTTTATCACATGTTTTCCTTAACACACTAAACAGGACTGACATTAGGCTGGCCTAGACTAAGTATGACTCGATGTAACATCACGCAGCCTGTGTCTCTTGTTTTGTCGACTCGACGGAAAGTTGCAGGCAAGAGATCGCACGAAGAGAAAAATTAAAGGACTTGACAGAGATCGTACAATTTACTCATGAGATATACCTTAAGGTTGGAAAATTAAGTAATCATCAGATACACCTTAAGGTTGCATAATTAAATACTTATCAGATACACCTTAAGGTTGAAGTATTAAGTAATCATGAGATATATCTTAAGGTTGAAGTATTAAGTACTCATGAGATACACCTTAAGGTTGAAGTATTAAGTACTCATCAGATACACCTTAAGGTTGAAGTATTAAGTACTCATCAGATACACCTTAAGGTTGAAGTATTAAGTACTCATGAGATATACCTTAAGGTTGGAGAATTAAGTAATCATCAGATACACCTTAAGATTGCAGAATTAAATACTTATCAGGTACACCTTAAGGTTGAAGTATTAAGTAATCATGAGATATACCTTAAGGTTGAAGTATTAAGTACTCATCAGATACACCTTAAGGTTGAAGTATTAAGTACTCATCAGATACACCTTAAGGTTGAAGTATTAAGTACTCATCAGATACACCTTAAGGTTGCAGTATTAAGTAATCATGAGATATACCTTAAAATTGCAGCATTAAGTAATCATCAGATACACCTTAAGGCTACAATACTAAGTACTCATCAGATATACCTCTACAGAACATAAACGTCATGTAAATCAAATATGCTTTTTTATTTGATGATTAATCATTATTTAATGAGACTGAGAGCTTACATATCATAGATAGGTTTTAAAACTAAACAGAGTGTTCTGCTTATATATTTGACTTTTTGTGCAAATATTATATTCCCTAAATTATCATAAACAATAACTTCTGGTTTTTGGTTTGAATTTCGTGTAAAACTACACGAAGACTATCTGACTAGAGGGAAGGCAGCTAGTCATCACCACCTACCGCCAACTCTTGGGCTACTCTTTACCAACGAATAGTGGGATTGACCGTTACATTATATCGCCCACACGGCTGAAAGGGCGAGCATGTATGGTGGGACAGGGATTCGAACCCGCGACCCTCAGATTGCGAGTCGAGCTCTCTAACCATCTGGCCATGCTAAGCCCAATAGCTTCTGGTCTCACAACTTTCAATTATATCGACTGTGACGTAGTTAAGAAGATGGAACGAAATAAGTGCTATAATTTCCATCAAATTGAATGACATCTTTGGTGGGAACAAAGTAATAATAAGATGGTTGTTTAGTACCTTTTAAACAATTACTGCTAGTATGGAATGCAAGTCGTCTCCCAATTGCAGCCTATACTTTTTTTATGGAATTAAAGTTTGATAAGCAAGCAAGCCTCTTCCTTTCACTAAGTCCTTTGTTCTTCCAGGAATGTGTTGGCTAGTTTAGGATAGGCGTTACGATTCACTAGGCTGTAGTTAGGGTTCAATGCACCAGCGTATGGCAGCACAAAGTATCGTAGGATGTGGTCCCAATGCCATGTTTTATTTAAAGCATCCCATTCCGCAGAATAAAGAGGTCTGTGTATCCACTAATAATTTTTCCTGCAGAGGCTGTAGTTTCATCATAATATATATGTATATTACGTTCCTGTACGAAAAATGTGGTTGAATCTGGTTACATAATATCTCCAAATTAATATGTACCTCCTATCTGCTTGTAGGGTAAAGCTTTAAGAGCGACTCGTCTGTAGAAATATATATTGGTCCACATGTTATAGAGCCACTGAATATATATTCTTGGTACTATTTTCAGTGGGTTTTGTGCTTTGCTGTAACCAAAATACATCCCACTAGAAATCTGTATAATGATACGGTGTATATTTGTGACTGCGAACATTTGATTTAATCCTGAAGCAGGTGCCTGAAGATTACGACAAATCAAAATCTATGAAAAGCATGTTGGAGATGAATTTCTCCCTTATACAGGTTTTGAAGCAAATTAATCGTTAGCATGGTGATTATGGCGCTCAACTCCAAATCTGAGGAACGTTACTGAACTTACTTTTCTTGTAAGGTTTCTGACTAGGCCAGCCACCAGGGTGTAAAAGTTCTTGGCTTTCAAAAATACCGGCCGACCCCAAATTATTGTGATTATTCAAAATTACTAATGAATTTTCTGAATGAACTGTGACAACATAGTAATTTACGTATGTAAACATATCTATTTACAAACAAAAAATCAGTGGCTCGGCAGTAAGTCTGAAGGCTTATAACCCTAAAAACCAGGTTTCGATACCCGTGGTGTGCACAGATAGCCCATTGTATAGCTTTGAGCTTCACTACAAAATAATATTAATAATAATACTTCTAGCATTTTGGGGTTTGTTATTATTTTGTACGAAAACTTCGCACATTTGATTTCAGATGCCTCCAGTCATTTTAGAGTAAACAATTACTTTTTTAATTGATTGTTTATTTACAAATTCATTTTTTAACGTCTCACGGTTTATTCAGCTTTATCGTGGATTTAAGAAAATATTTTTACCGCACGTTTATGTACGTATGTATAATTTGATGTCCCTGAAGAAACTATCAGTGACATGGAAGGTTAAAAAGAGAACTTACGAGATAAAATGTTAAGGTCACTCAAATATCACAAAATTTAAGCATATTGTATGGAAGTAAGCATGTTACGTTTGGGCAGTGAACATTCACAGACATTTTCAATTGGAACTTTAGTCATGAGCTTCGTCACTGGTTCATATTTTATAATATTGAAATCAAAGCTGTATAACACCAAGTAGAACATAACTCAGACACTGTGATGTATTAAACAGACATCGTCGCAAAGACTGCAAACATTTCCATCCTCGCACGAAATGTTTAGTAAAAATCATAAACACTATGATAGTTTTAGTACAAACACCAACAAACAGGAAAATGTGTTAACTATTTAACAATAATATTTTATAAATGCTAGAAACGGTGAGGATAGAATTGATAAGTCGCCGCTTACATAAATATACGTTTAAAATTTTGTTTGTTTCGAATATTCGCGCAAAGTTACATAAGTCTAATATATATATATATACATCCATAATATATTTGAACAGAAAGACTAGATGAAAGGCAGGTGGTAAACTCCTGGTGAATAACGGTATTTTATCCTGACTCTTACTGTGTCTCCATGGTCCCAAAGTGCATGTAATGAAGGAGTTTATATAATTTTCAACAGTCTCATTAGTTTCACATTCAACTGACTCAAACCGTAAAAACTGAGTGCTGTTGGCCAGTTTCTGGCTTTTGGCCACTTGAACTTGCAAAGACGTCTGCTTATGTATATTTACAGGTAATGTGACTAAGGTTTTTCACTTCATTTATCCTTAAAAGATTTATCACATCACTAAAACTCCTTTCCTCCAGCTTCTAAAAATGGTTAATTCTACTAGTGTTCCAAACATTATCAGGTATCTTCTTGTGGACTTAAAAGTTTATTAACAGATCCAATCCATGTACTTTAAAACTACTGATTTATACCCAACTTTTGGTTAGCATAGACGTATAAAACCTTAAGTCGTAGTAAAGCATGAAATAAGTTATATCTGTGAGTAAGGATGTGTTCAGCGTCTGATTTGATGGTGTAGGCAAAGTGAGTAGCACAAAACAGATCCTATTTGAACACAAGAACATGTAAGTTATTTAATTGTACATGTTTGAGGTGAAGATGGGTTAAGAATAAGGAGGAGGATAACAGAACAAAGAATTGTTCAACTTCCTAATTCATTGCATGACCTATGAATGCAAGAGGATTTCTACTTTTAGGAAGAATATTTTAGACACGTTCAGTATGTACTTCAAGATCAATTGTGAATAAATCATGTGATAAAAATTTTAAATAAAACCGTTTTCATATATATATATATACATATACACATCCAAAGTGTACGTGCAAAACTTCACATAAGAACAGATTCTAAGCATCAACAAATTATGTGAAATGTTTAACAAGTAGTTACATTATAACTCACAAATTATCTTCTTCAGTAAAATTCATAATACACAACGTAGTAAATACTGAACTGTTCTACAACACATTTCTGATATGCCACTTCTCTTCCTTGACATCTTGACAATGACATCTTCGTTCAGAAATATCACAAATTATAGTATTCAATATGTTTATACTAGTCTTAATAGTGAGTATATCTATTTACTAATTTTAGTCTAACATATTAAACATTTCAAGATATAATTCAGGTAAAACAAACATCGGTTTAGAGGAGTAACGTTATTTCCGTTCTGTGTGTATTTCACAGCAACATTTAAAGTGATCCAGAAAAAAAACCTACTGCAAGACTATTTGTTTAATATTAACAGGTTTCAGTCAAAGGTTTAAATAAGAATAATTTATTGAAATTTGGAACGTGTGGTGTCGAATTTAATTTAACGACGAGAATTGCGTTTCTTTGTTTAATAGTTTTATATAAAATAATTCTGGCGTACAATGACATAAGCACTTAATTGTTTGTAGTTATGCTCAAAGCTACACAATGGGCTATCTGTGCTTCGCCCACCGCGGGTATCGAAACCCGGATTCTAGCGTTGTAAGTCCGCAGACATACCGCTGTGCCACAGTGGGGCTGTAACATAAAAAATCGCTTTTTACCTTCACGTGTCAGAAACTCAGAAAAGTTTGTTACAATTCTACAAGTGTTAAGAAATAAATACTCCGAGTTTCCTTCCGAAATAATGATCTTCAGAACAATAGTATTAACTTATAGTATACCTTAGTCCAAATCTTGAATCATGCATTAACTTGAAGTATAGATAATTAATTAAAATATGAAGCAAAAAAGTAATCCAAGCATTAATATCCATTTTTTAATTATACTGGACTCTGCATCCAATGGATATTATAAAGAGACATACGTAGAACTTAATGTCGCGCCTTAACAAATTCTGAAAGGAATTGCTTTCTTTTCTGCAATATAGGCCGTATTGTATTGTGTTCGCTGTATACGCACAAGAGCACATTGTTATTATATGTTTTTGTTACATGTTACAAAGGTCGAAATATCTGTGGGCTTGCTCTGAGGATGTTCAAACTGTGAACGAAGGTATATAAATTATATCTTTTATTCTGCCATTTTTACCTCTTTGCTAAGCTTATAGAAACTCAACGAAGCAGAGATTTGAGATACAAAAAAACATTCTCTGTACACCCTGCACGTAATCCCAACTATACAGGCTACAAACCACATTAGTCTGGATGTGGGTTAGTCTTAATGTATCAGTGATCGTAAATCTTAGTATCTCACCAGGGAGCGCATGGCAATATCAAAAGAGCCGCGCCTAAGCGCAACAAACGGCCGAAAAGAACATTATTTTAGGGCTATGCCGATAGCATCCTGCTACGTCTGCCCATTACGTGACACTTCTGGGAAGAAGAAGCACAATGACGAAGTGGTCACCATAATGGCCGTATTTAAAGCCATGACGTTAACAAGGTGTTAAAACACTTGGCACATGAATTACAAAACGATACTTATCAAGTGATGATTGTATAGCTTCCAGTTTGGGAAAATATTAATACAGTAGTAATGAAACAGAGCGATGTTCTTTCTAACCAATTGCTCTACTCATGAGAAAGACTAAAGTAACAGTCTAAAAAATATCCATTATATCTTACACTCATTATTCTTTGAAAAAGTTTAAGAGTAATATAAACACATTATCTTTTCATTTTGACGATTCCAGCTAAGACTAGCCTCCTACATTTTACGAAAAATGTGTGTGTGTGTATAAACAAGTTCGAAGACTTAATAAAAATGAGAAAAACAATATTATCTCACATAAATAAGATTAAAACCCAAGTTTCTGTATGATTAAAACAATATTATCTCACATAAATAAGATTAAAACCCAAGTTTCTGTATGATTAAAACAATATTATCTCACATAAATAAGATTAAAACTAAAATTTCTGTTTTTTGTTACAATAACAATCAGTTTTCTGAGTGGTATATTATCGAAATTCACAGAATATTGGCAGTAGATAATCATAAAACTACACTTAAACTAGTCATAGTCACTCGATGTATTGCCTGATGTGTTTCTCATTTACGTAAAAAAAAATTCCACAAACATTCTAAGCCACTCATCTTGTGAATTGTTTCTCAGGGTCATATGCAGCCACAAGGTTTTAATAGCATGTAGAGTTGCAAAATGAAACAAAGTGTTGAACTATTAATTTATTACCTGTGATAACCGAACCTATAACCTGAAACTTCCTCTATCAAGAGTGGACTAGGAAGGAAAATCTGTCAAGTGGAGCTGTTAATTTATTACCTGTGATAAACGAACCTATAACCTGAAACTTCCTCTATCAAGAGTGGACTAGGAAGGAAAATCTGTCAAGTGGAGCTGTTAATTTATTACCTGTGATAAACGAACCTATAACCTGAAACTTCCTCTATCAAGAGTGGACTAGGAAGGAAAATCTGTCAAGTGGAGTTGTTAATTTATTACCTGTGATAAACGAACCTATAATCTGATACTTCCTTTATCAAGAGTGGACTAGGAAGGAAAATCTGTCAACTGGAACTGTTAATTTATTGGTTTGTTTGTTTGGAATTAAGCACAAAGCTACACAATGGGCTATCTGTGCTCTGCCCACCACGGGTATCGAAACCCGGCTTTTACCGTTGTAAGTCCGCAGACATACCGCTGTGCCACTGGGGGCTAATTTATTGGTAATTTTAAAACGCCATGAAGGATTATATCCTTTCTTCTATGATATACAAGTTCCGGGTTGAAGAAGCTTTTTATTTACCATTGAAGCTACACTAATTGTAATTCACCGGTAGGACAGCAGTAAATGTACAGATTTACAACGCTAAAATCTGTGATTCGATTCTCCACGGTTAACCCATCAAATAACCCAATGTAGCTTTGCTTCACAAATAAACAGGATACCACCACAAAACAACAATAATATTATTAGGATATTTGTTGATATTCAAAACGATAAAAACCCTATAACCTGAGGTGACTTTTCACCTTTCGAAAGTGCTCGGGTTATAGGGTTTTATCGTTTTATGTTAAGACTTCTTGAACCTACGTGTTTTTCTGAAATCATGAATGCTGATATTTAAAACAACAATGGTGTTTGTATTCTTAATCAAGTTATGCAAATGAAGTAAAATATTTATAGACAACTGTCCCACATTAAATACAAAACAAGTTTGTCAAAAGTTTAACGGTAGTACGTTGTTTATTATCACCAAAACAAAAAAAAAAGAGTGTTTAAAATATCTTTTAAAATATTATGCAGATAAAAGTTAAAACATTGTCTGTGTAATGGTTAAATCCTTTGATCGCCAACACAAAAGCACATCATGTGCTAAAAAATTGTTTCTAAGGTCACATTTCTTATTAACACTCTGGCCCATCGCATTTTGGAAATTACAAACAATTAAGAGAGATATACATGTATCATGTAACAATATAAATGCGTTTAATATCTTGAAAATAGAAGAGTTAGTTATCTCTTGTTTGTCATAATGGTAAACTACCATGATAAGTACCATCAACTAGTAGTAACATGGACCGTGTTACTACAGCGTAATTAGTATTGACAACTCAGAGTTACATCAACAAGTAGTAGCAACATGGACCGTGTTACTACAGCGTAATTAGTATTGACAACTCAGAGTTACATCAACAAGTAGTAGTAACATGGACCGTGTTACTACAGCGTAATTAGTATTGACAACTCAGAGTTACATCAACAAGTAGTAGTAACATGGACCGTGTTACTACAGCGTAATTAGTATTGACAACTCAGAGTTACATCAACAAGTAGTAACATGGACCGTGTTACTACAGCGTAATTAGTATTGACCACTCAGAGTTACATCAACAAGTATTAGTAACATGGACCGTGTTACTACAGCGTAATTAGTATTGACAACTCAGAATTACAACAAGTAGTAGTAACATGGACCGTGTTACTACAGCGTAATTAGTATTGACAACTCAGAGTTACATCAACAAGTAGTTGTAACATGGACCGTGTTACTACAGCGTAATTAGTATTGACAACTCAGAGTTACATCAACAAGTGGTAGTAACATAGACGGTGTTATTACAGCGTAATTAGTATTGACCACTCAGAGTTACATCAACAAGTAGTAATATGGATCAAGTTACTACAGTGTCCTTACTCGTTTTCTTTTAGCTTATTCCTTTATACAGTATATTTCTACTACTGCATTGTGGTTATTTGATAGCGATCTATTTGCTCATATCTGTTACTGTAATAGAGCTAGCTGATGGCCACGTCTTTGCTACAACAACGTGTTTAGTTTGACTGAAAAGCCAAGCGGTTAGCGTGCCGTACTATGGATTTGAGGTTAGACGGTTCGCGAAGGAAATCACTTTATGTACGTTGTAGCCGTGGGTGCATTGTAGGAATGGCGGTCAAATCCTACTATTCGATCTCTCAAGGGTAATTTAAGAGTTGGTGAGGGATGGCATTGACTAACTGCGTCAATTATATCACTTTAAGATAATTGACGGCTAACACATATAACTTTGTGTGAAATTCAACAAACAAAATGTATCTGCACCATGATTAGACTATTCTACAAATATCTTTCTGCTACATTAACGCTGTTTTTGTTGTGACAGCCTCCTTACACCTCTCTTCTACAGAGGCATAAGTAGTTGTTGAAAGGATCATTACACCTCTCTTCTACCGAGGCATAAGTAGTTGTTGAAAGCATCATTACACCTCTCTTCTACCGAGGCATAAGTAGTTGTTGAAAGGATCATAACACATATTTGCCATTGCAACATTATCAAGTGTTGACAGTCACCTTACACCTCTTTTCTACTGCAAAATAGTTAGTTGGTGATAGTCTACCTACACCTCAACTACTATAGCATAGTTTATGACAGTCTCTATACCTCTTTTCTACTAAAAAAAATAGCTACTTTTTGACAGCCTCCCTACACCTCTCAGCTGTTAAAACGATATTAATTTGTGACAGTCTCGCCACACCTCTCGTCTCCTTCAATATAATTAGTTTGTGACAGTCAATCTATACATTTCAACTACTGCAACATAGTTGGTGACAGTTTACCTACACATCTAAACTAATGCAACATAGTAAGTTGGTGACAGTTTACCTATACATTTCAACTACTGCAACATTGTTGGTGAGAGTTTACCTACACATTTCAACTACTGCAACATTGTTAGTTGGTGACAGTCATCCTACACATCTTAACTACTGCAACATAGTTGGTGAGAGTTTACCTACACATTTCAACTACTGCAACATAGTTGGTGACAGTTTACCTACACATTTCAACTACTGCAACATAGTAAGTTGGTGACAGTTTACCTACACATTTCAACTACTGCAACATTGTTAGTTGGTGACAGTCAACCTACACATCTTAACTACTGCAACATAGTTGGTGATAGTTTACCTACACATCTAAACTAATGCAACATAGTTGGTGATAG
>NW_013667684.1:41224-59254 GCF_000517525.1 Limulus polyphemus | reverse complement strand
GACAGTCAACCTACACATCTTAACTACTGCAACATAGTTGGTGATAGTTTACCTACACATCTAAACTAATGCAACATAGTTGGTGATAGTTTACCTACACATCTAAACTAATGCAACATAGTAAGTTGGTGACAGTTTACCTACACATTTCAACTACTGCAACATTGTTAGTTGGTGACAGTCAACCTACACATTTCAACTACTGCAACATAGTAAGTTGGTGACAGTTTACCTACACATTCAACTACTGCAACATAGTTAATGACAGTTTATCTACACATCTTAACTATTGCACCATAGTAACTTGGTGACAGTCTCACTAAACCTCTCTTTTACTTCATCATGTATAGTTGATGACAGTTTCCATACACGTTTCAGCTATTCCAACAAAGTCATTTGGTGGCACTTTTCTCCCTACTCATCTCTTCTGCTGTAACATATCCTTCTATTGTATTGGAACACCGTATATGACTGTCAATCTACACCTGTCTGCTATTACAACATAGTTCGTCTATGACACCCTTCCTGTACTTTTCTACTGCAACATAGTTCGTTATTGACATCCTTCCTACAAGTTTCTTCTAGTACAAAATAGTTTCTATATATACATATATATATATACCTCTCTGTTTATAAAACCATGTGAAGCTGAGACATAATGAACAACTTGTACAGTTATATGCTATTTTGTTTAATTGAACTAAATAAAACTTTTTTTTCAGTGTTTATAGTTGATAGTTGATATATATACTTGCAATTACCAAAATGTATTTGCGGTCAAGGTAATTAAAATAACATTTCGTATTATTATTGCGTCTGTATGCTTCAGAAAATACGAGTATTTATGTAGTTACTGAAAAAAGTGTATATGAGTTAAACACATCTGATGCCTTGTCACTGAAGTATGTAGAGCAGCCGTATAGTGACTATTCTAGTCACTGAAGTGATTATAGTTGAGTTTAACACAATTGGATGTTTAGTCATTGAAGTGCTAGTACAAGAAATACTTAGACCTGCTAGTACATCACTGTAACTGTTGGTCTAGTCGTTAAAGTGAATTTAGCAACTATACCAAAGTGGATGTAGTTGAGATGAAATTTAATGGATGTTGTAATTGCTGAAATGGATGGAGTTCAGACCTACTTGATGATATCGTAACTGAAGTGGATGTAGTTGAGATGAAATTTAATGGATGCTGTAATTGCTGAAATGGATGGAGTTCAGACCTACTTGATGATATCGTAACTGAAGTGGATGTAGTTGGGATTAATATAAAGGATGGTTTGGTCTAAAGTACGTGTAATCAAAGTACTTATAGTTCCTGATCTAGTCCCTAAAGTACGTGTAATCAAGGTACTTATAGTTCCTGATCTAGTCCCTAAAGTACGTGGAATCAAGGTACTTGTAGTTCCTGATCTAATCACTAAAGTACATGTAATCAAGGTAATTGTAGTTCCTGATCTTATCATTAAAGTACGTGTAATCGTGATATTTATAGCTCCTGGATATTAAAAAGGCAGGGCTCATTGACAAGAAAGAGCGCTTTACAAGTATCGTAAGGCAAATATTTTGTATGAGGGACAGAGGTGTTAGGGAAACTAAAGGTACTGTAGGTTACCTCTAGCGCACAATTAGTTTTTTTGTTGGTAATCAAGCACAAAGCTACGCAATGGACTATCTGTGCTTTGCCCACCACGGGTATCGAGACCCGGATTCTAGCGTTGTAAGTCCGCAAACATACCGCTGTGACACTGGAGGCCGCACAATTAGTAAGAAGCCATAAGAAGCAAACGGATCCTTTTTATTCCTATTTAATAAATAATTAAAATATGAATCTAAACCGCAAACTCTTGTGTATTATCACTTAATACATATCTTCTTTTTTCTTTAAAGTCCTACAAATTCCTGTGTTCCATTTCATTTAACGCTGAAATATATTTTTTCTTCCTAATAACTTGCAGCAAGCAAGATGTGGAATCAGGTGTATCTTTTAGTAGCTGTTGACAGTTTTTCATGACTGAGAAAAAGGGCACTTTTGGGGCATAAGGGCAGGGCTTGAGCTCACCCAACTACCCTCTTGTACTTATCACTGTAAGAATGTATAGCTGAAAATAATATAACTTAATTTCTGGTCAGTGTAATTAGTGAGTATGTAAATAAAAACTGTTAACCCAGGCACACAAGAGCGTATTGTCCAGATAACGTTTACTCTGATTAATCTGTTAAAGTGTCAACAACAACAATTTGGATGACGTGGAATGAACAAATCTTTCTTGGTAAGGGTGTGAAACACACACCGATAAATAAACGTGTCCAAGAATAACAACATTCAATCATAAGCAAGAGGGCAAATTTTCCGCTTTATGTGATAGTACAGTGATAACAATAGCAGAATTGTCTGAACATAATGAGCAGAGATGGTTAACAGTTACGAGTTAGACTTGAAAATAAAGACGATATTCCTTCAAACGATGTGTCATAAAATAGACGATCTTTTTGTTCCGTATACAATTCAACATCAAAATCCCAGAAGACCTAGACTTTTTCTACTACAAAGTAAGTTTATTTTCACACGCTCCAAACAGATTCTAGAAACGTATTTTAAAGTATTTTCCATGTGAAATGTAATCTTTATTATAAGGGAAGAAATAGATGGCGTTTTCGATAAATAGTACTTTCCAATTTATCCTTATTTTTACTCAATAAACATACAAAAAAATGTAAACAACTATTTGTGTCAACTTCGTAAGTAAATCTGATAGAATTGTCAATATTATTAAGGTAATTAGCAAACAGAGCTAATTCCTCTTTACTAAGCTGCCATATCAAAAATGTGTCATCAACATAACTTAACCAAACTTGAAGTATCTTATCCACTTTTTCTAACGCGTCAGTTTCAAAACTGTCCATGAATAGACCACATAATAATGGAGAACCCATAGCTAAACCTCCGTTCTGTTTATAAACTTTCCTGTTAATTAAAAACAAAAATGATTTTTCAACACATACTTCTACCAGGTTAATTATATCCATTATTTCTAAGACTGGATTATTATTTTCTTTTAGTTTTTTTCTCAACGCATGCAATAGCTTTTTTCCCAGGTACCTTGGTAAACATTAACACAACATCAAATGACACCAAAATATCTTTTTTGATCTAAAATTATATGCTCAATTCTTTCCACAAATTCAAACGAATTCTTAACTGTGTATTTATTTTATCCCTTAAAAATGAGAATATATATATATTGCTACATTATAAGTTGAACTATTAATAATGAAACAATTTAGAAAAATCAAATAAATATTTTTCTCATATATAAAGCGACAAAGTTAGCCAAATTTTTAATATAATTAAAGACAAAATTGATTTAATGGAAAAATTTGGTATATATAAAATATCATGGAATGGGAAAAAGTTTATATAAGACAAACTAAAATAAATTTAAAGTTCAGACTGAATTAACACAAAAGAAATGTTAAAAACAATATTATTACTATTTAACCTTTAGCAGAATATGTTAGTGAAACTAATCACAAAATTCGATGGTAAGAAATTGTTATTTTAGAACAACATGAAAATCTGATTAATATGATTAGTAAATTTAAAGTATTGAATAAGGATGATGGACCAGAGGGAAATGTTGTCAGTAGATGGTGTGAAATTGTTTAATATGTAAATTGGTGATTTTGTAATGGTATAAATAAGTGTTATTTTGCAAAACATTACACTCGGCCCGGCATGGCCAGGTGGTTAGGGCGCTCGACTGGCAATCTGAGGGTTGCGGGTTCGAATCTCTCGCCCTTTATCTAGTACTATTAGTTGAGATCAGTGAAATTGGGGGCGTGTGATCTACTGATGGCGACCCCATAAGTACAACAAATTACACTCCTGAGGATGGTGCTGTAAAGTGTATGAGACTGTTTCCTGTCTCATCAGCTATTTTTTTTTACCCTGTACAGTAAGTTATTTGTATTCTATTGTAATTTTGAGATTGTAAACAGTATCATTTTTAGAATTGTGTATAAAATAATTCGTTTTTTTTTTATAAAATTTAAGATTTTAATATTGAGTTTTGTTTGTTTTTTCAAGGCATTATTTATTTTTTTTTTTACATTTTACACCCTCATTCGAGGGGTGGAAGCTAGATGGATATGCTCCTTGATCATTATTATATTTTAACCATAAACCTACAAACACCACAGTAATGTGAGCCGCACATTTAACCTCACATTGAAAAAGAGACGTATTACATCATTATCAACATGAACATAGAAAAGTGGTTCAGTCACAAACTCCATGAGCTTCGCAGATTTCTTTTACAGTAGAACTTCCTACCGTTTAGAGAAAAGGAACGGACGATGTTACAATATTATCGAAAAGTACAGAAATATGTTAAAAGTTGTTTAGAAAAATAATATATGCGCCTCTTCGGTGGGAAACCTGTTTGGAATTTTGACCCCTTTCTGTTTCTTTTTGGGACAGTAGAAGACACCATGGTAAATTTGGTGGAGATTGGTCAAATAGTGTGCGAGGAGTTAGCGGACAAACAAATATACAATTTCGCTTTTATATAGATATAGTAGTAGAAATAATTATGAAAACGTAGTACTGAGTCATGAAAACACATGGCAAACAACGAGTAGTGGCAACTAGTTGTTAAATTTATTAATTATACAAAATATTATTGCAGGAAATACGAAATACAAGGGAATAAGTTGTAGAATGGACTGGTGTCGTGTATGTGAGCCCATTTTCTACACATAGCATTACATTTTGTTTCCATGTTGCCACACGGTTTATAATTGTAAGATTGTGGAATATTGTTCTAAGTTACTCTCCACACTTCAGTCAAGTTGATTGGTCGTCTTTTGACCTTCTAATTTTTTTCATAAGCCCATAAAGCTTCAAGAATTTTGAACACGGTTTTTTACAGGTTAAATCATGGTTGTGATTGTTCCATCGACCTCTCTACAGGAAGTATATCGTTTCGCTACATTCACTGTCTTGCTGGAAGATGATTCCCCATGTCCAACGAGTCGTAATTCTTACCATGCTTCACTGTATGTATTGTAGACTGAATATGAATAAACTGTCGTTAATTGTTGCCGAACAATTAGAACTTAGATTCATCTGTAAAATGAACACGTCCTTGGCTTTGCTCATTCCACTGTTTGTGTGGTCTGATTTGTATTACAACCCTTAAGATTATGTTACCTTTTATCAACAGTAGTTTTCGACATGTAGTAAGAGATACTTCGACTTTCGTTTATCCTGTAAAAGACATATACTAAGTGATACTTTGACTTTCATTTGTCCTGTAAAAGACATATAGTAAGAGTACTTCGACTTTCGTTTATCCTGTAAAAGACATATAGTAAGAGATACTTCGACTTTCGTTTATCTTGTAAAAGACATATAGTAAGTGATACTTCGACTTTCGTTTGTCCTGTAAAAGACATATAGTAAGTGATACTTCGACTTTCGTTTGTCCTGTAAAAGACATATAGTAAGAGATACTTACCATCGCTTTTGAAAAGTTTCGGTTTTCTTTAACATTAACTACTGTCGTTACTGTACTTTTATAGGCGTTGTACTGATCGGTCAGATGACAACTAATCACAGTAAACTATTAACTCGTGACTGTATTGTGGTGCTGTTGGTTTCCACGTGGTAAAAGAGTGGTATTCCCATAGTATTTGACTTCGTATTGGTATTCGTATCATCATTCAGTAGACGCTTAATATTATGTTTCCTACTAGTAAGCCACCTGTCCCTTATCCGACGCCGCCGGTAATTATCGACGGATTACCCCTCGACTTTTTCCATGGGACACTGCCAATGTTATCCGCAAATATAAGCCTCAAGCCCAAGTAATACCCGAACGTACCCGTCGACTTCGCAGAGGAGGGATTCTCCTCCAGCCCAGGTCACCTGAAGATCTACGCTACCTTTGCCAATCGTGGCTGTCAAATTCCACCCGTCACCTGCCAACCTCCATGGCTGTCAAACCCACCCGTCACCTGCCAACCTTCAAAGAGTAACGCCAGCCTCCACATTGTTTTTCTCGGAAACGTCCACCAGTCTTTCACCACTGAAGAAATTCATCAAGCCCTCAACATTTCCACCACTTCAACCGTCCACCTATTATGTCTAAGAAAACTGGACTACCCTCACTATTTGTAAAAGTTGTAACTACATCTCAACTAACAGCGGACCTCATCCTTACGCAAGGCTGATCTCTCAACTTCCACCACTTTAATGTAGAAAAACCCCACAGAAAGCCTCACTCACTCCCTGCCCAAACTAGTACACCCTCCTCGCCACTCCCCGACAACATCCACCTCCTACCAGAAAACTGCAACCCTAAGTTTGTGTCAACCAACAAACCCAGACTACATTTATAATTGAAACCAAGCTACAAGATAAGTCAATTTAAACAACACCAACAACAAGAAGGAAGAAATGGACCCAGACCCAGCCACCACCTACAGACGTAGTGCAACCTGAAACCACTAAAAAGTTGCAACAAACGTGTCACCTGTCTCATCTAACACCGCCCCCTCTTCGTCAAACACATCCAATATTTCTTGACAACTCCACCGTTTCTCCCAGACAGTCATACATCTGTTCGATGAACTCTTCCTCGTTTTTCGCCTACCTACCTACCAGCGATCAAGACGACTCCACGCCGACAAAACCTCTCCCGAACATAAACAAATCCCTGACCAATATCCGCATCCTCAAAAATTCCTCAAAGCACTAACTACTTCATAGCACCGCCTTAAACTTTGTCTCCTTCCAGTTTATTTCTTCCCGTTAACCGGGCACTGGATCGGCGCCTTATCAGTGAAAGTGGGTTTTCTCGGGGTACTCTCGTTTTCCCCCACATCAAATGCTTGGCATAGGATTTATAGATCCTCGCCGCCCTGAAGGATCATATATCCGAGATCGGCTGTATGTTAGTAGTATTAGTCCTTTTTTTTCTAGTCTACTCGCTAATACGTCCATTAAACTTATCAAACTTTCGGCTCATTCAACCTATCTACAACTCAGCCCCCTATTACACATCAGGCCCACATCACCTCTAATCCACGAGCGGGGCGAAGGAGGATTGCTTAATCTTCGAACGCCCCTGATGATTAATTATTTCTACTGAATTAATTAATTTCACATCAAAACAACTGCCAGGACACACACACAGTATTTGACTTTCATACGCCTTTTTACACCGTTTTCATAACTGGGGTGGAGGCTTTGCCATCAATATTTGTAGATCACCAGCTTGTTGGACGCGCTGGTTGGGGTGGAGGTTTTGCCATCAATATTTGTAGATCACCAGCGTGTTGGACGCGCTGGTTGGAGTGGAGGGTTTGCCATCAATATTTGTAGATCACCAGCGTGTTAGACGCGCTGGTTGGGGTGGCTAAGGGAAATTTTGGGTTGGTTATAGTCAATTTCCCTTTAATGCCACCTGAGATGAAAATGTTAATGTTCGAGATGAGGATTAGATGAAACGTACATGTTTGCCATCAATATGTGTTGGACGCGCTGGTTGGGGTGGCTAAGGGAAATTTTGGGTTGGTTATAGTAAATTTCCCTTTAATGCCACCTGAGATGGAAATGTTAATGTTCGAGATAAGGATTAGATGAAACGAACATGTTTACAAAAAATGAAGCATGTTTCTCTAGAGATCTGTCTCGAAAGCAAAGTCTGTATTGACGTTTCAAAAAACGTTTCTATGTAAAAGTTGTGTTTCTTTACCAAATTCCCATATTTCATTGAGTAACTTTTATTCCTGATTTGTATACATGGTTTTTATTGCTTTGTTTTTTGGCTGCTTCTGCATATATATGTCTTTATAAAAGTCCGATACTTGTAGTGATGTATGGATTATTTGTTCTTTATCAAGGCAGAGTCTCGATAGGTAAGAGAAGATAAGCACGAGGAAGGATGGTGAAATGTGAAAATTGAATTGATACCCTTTAGTTTAAAGTTGTGGAGCAACTAAGTGATACCACTCTGTAATATTTTATTCTAATGCGTTTTGCTTCATATGGTTTCACAAAACATATCTCTTCATTCCCAGCATAGTTGTATATATTGTTTTTAGGTTATGTGCACTGTGTAACAATCTACATTGATTTAAATATTTATGAGATACGTGTTTATTCAAGCGCACGTGTTGTGGTGGAGGCTTAGCAGATTTAGTAGAATGCTCTTCGGTGTAAGAAATTGAAATTTTGCATTGATTGGAACAAGAGCAGCACGTGTAACACGTCAAATATTGATTTTGTTAGTTCTGAAAACATAGTAACTATAAGCCAGAATTTTACGAGTATAATATTACAAAAATAAAACACTTCATTTTTAGAAAATTATATTCAAATATTATCTTTATCATAATTACCTATACACGCTTATTATCAAAATTCGTGGTATAAAAGTAATAGTATATAGTTGCAGCATGATTGGGTTGACAATGCACTTGAAAAATTTAATATAAGAGCTTCTTAGCAGAAATGGAAGTATTTCAACTCCATATGTTGAATATTTTGCAAATATATTTGTAGACGTATTTTCTTTAGCTTTATTTGTCCTTCTCATGCGTATCACGCCTAGTATACTTTATTCAAACTATGGCCTAAAGATGAAAAAAAAATCATTAAACTGATTCATTAATAATGTTTGTTGTTTTGTAATATAAAGTAACTTTTTTCAAATTCAAGTTTTCCACAAATCATAAGCTTCTTCACTTAAATCTCTCGCTTTTATTAGCACTTATTATCCCCTTGATTTCACGCCTACTCTCAGTACCCGAGTGACTGCTTAATTTCATTTCTTATAACTTTTGTTGACTACAATATTTTCTTTGTATTCAATGATGTGAAAATGCCAGATCAGCTCTCTAAAAACGTTACAATATATTGTCTTCATCTGTTCTCATTAAGATATTCTGATTAGATTGAAACATACGATAGTTCTCTTAAAACATGTAATTATATTTTTGACAAATCTGCTATCATTTTGATTTTGCTCTCCTAGTGTAAATTACACTTTCTCCTTAATTAAATAAATTAGTACAAGTTACTAGTTTGTTTTGAATTTCGCGCAAAGCTACATGAGGGCTATCTGCGCTAGCCGTCCCTAATTTAGCAGTGAAAGGCTAGAGGGAATGCAGCTAGTCATCACCACCCACCGCTAACTCTTGGGTTATTCTTATACTAACAAATATTGGGATTGACTATCACATTATAACACCCCCACGATTGAAAGGTCGAGCATGTTCGGTGGGACGGAGACCTACGCGACCCTCAGATTGCGAGTCAAGCGCCCTAATCACCTGGCCATGCCCGGCCTCACGTTATTAGAATATTAATCAATATTAGTTGTACTAAAATAATGATCCTATAAATGGTTACAGTTAGAACTATATACAATTAAACGCAATTAACCTCCCTTTGATTAAAATATACCTAATGACAGTTTTCCTTGGAGCAAGTAAAATTTTGGTTACTACTTTTTCTACTGGGAGATTTGTTAGATTTTGGTAATTTTATTATGTTATAATTTAACAAAACTCCCAAACAAAAGACTCCGTTGTAAAATAGATTATTTTGTTTTAATATTTTTAACCCTGTTTTAATTAACATTATTCTTACCAGTAGTATTAGAACTAAAACTGCAACACATTTTCATAGTAATTAAGAGAAGTATTTAAAAGCTGGCTATGTAGTAAGTAGTCGATTAAGAATTATATATTTTTCAAGCGAAGGGGGTATCTGTGCTGCACACACCAGGTTGTCGAACCCAAAACTTTAGCATTATATACCTCTAAACTAACCGCTGAGCCACCAAGAGTTTCGATTGAGCAGTTTATTTTGGTTATTTTAATAAACACGAGTGACGAGAAGAATATTTTTGTACATTAGATTTCAAGATAAACTTAAATCGCAATTATACGACACTCTAAATACTTTACAGAACTTTATTATTATTAAAGAGGCAGACATTCGCTTACGAACACACCATGTCTCCGCCACGTAATCCCAACATGGTCAGTTTTGACAGCAGAAAATCATGAAACAAGGAAAAATCGGAAAGTGTCTATATCACTGCTTAAAACCTGCAAGAGGGTATGTATCTTTGTACCAAATCCCATGTAGGTTGGTTGACATACACATGTATAGGTCACGAAAACCCCAAGTTGTGTTTTCCTCGCTGAAAAACTGAGTAAAAAACAAAAATTTCAAAATTATCTATATCTCTGTTTATGATCTGTAAAATATATCTTTGTGCCAGATCACACGTAAATTGGTATAAATATGAAAAAAATGGACCAAAACTCCTAAAATAATGCTTTTCGTGTTCTTTTGACCCCCTTAAAATGACCAAAAATGTGTATATCTCAGAATTTTGTTTGTATATGTATGTAGAAAAGTATCTTTGTACCAAATCTCATGTAATTTGGTCAAAATACGGCCGAGTAACTGACCAAAAACCACCTAATTATGCTTTTTTTGTGAGCTCTGACCCCTCTGAAAGACTCGAAACGGGCAAATCCATGTTTTTTCAAATCAATGGATTTATATTTATGCCAATTTTCATCTGAAGCGGTTGATTATATTATATTAAAACGATTTTGAATAACTAAGTCAGAAAGTCACTTGAAAACCATAGAAGATATAAAGTTGCAGTGGAACGGATTGTATCAGAGCTACATTTTGACATAGCATTTCGTGGGTAGTGAGATGCCACCAAAAACTGAGCGCTTTGGGGAAGGGTGTGTAACATTCCTTTCTAATGCGAAATATGCATACAGTGGGATCACATAGATGTGTTCAAGTCGAAGATTTAGAATTTTCATTAGAATTTTTAAAATTTTATTAATGGAATTTAAAAACAAAGGAACATGGATATACTTACTACGACCGTCCAGATAGACCTGAACATAAGTCGTCCCTCAGTCGTGGTAAGCAAAGCACAGCGACTTGTAAGAGACGAGTATGTACGAACACAAAGATCAGTGAAAAAAAGCCCTCCACATAACCCAGGCAACAGCACACACCATAATTAAGAAGGATCTCTGACTGAAAACGAGACACAAGTCACGTGGGTACAAGTTTCTTCCACGAAATATCCAGGGAAATAAGATAAACTGTATAAAACTATGAATGGTACCTTGTTAATTGCAACAAGTATGCCATTTTGTAACAGTCAACAGGTGATGAAAATTTCTAAAGTGGTGAATGCATGCCACTGGATACTACATCAGGGCAAAGTTAGGGATAAGAAGAATCAAAAAAAGACAAGGTGAACTGTGATTAGTATCAGAGTGAAGTTCTGAACCCCATTGTACCACACAGTTACCGGTATTTTACGGAAACGAGGCCAACAGGATGTTGGTTTACCAAGATAAGATTTTAAGTCATATCTTCTATTTAAATGTCGCATACCTCCAACATTTAGAGAATGAAACGGAAGTTTATCATATTTCATATTAAGACAAAATCGATCAAGTCGTCGGACTCGTTGCCTACAGATTGCGATCGGACTGTTGAAACGAGCACTGGTAAACCATTATTGTTGTCGTACACTCGATCGTAGGTAAATGTGATGTGCGTTTGACATGACTTACGATGAAGCCTCTTTCAATGGAATCTATTCTACAGGGTTATTGTCCAAATACACAGACGTCAGCGAGAGCATAACCCGATGTGGCGATGATCTCAAATCGTTTTAATGTTATGATCTTTACTGACTGCTCTACTTTGTCTATCGAAAGCTTGGTGTTTGAATAGAATCTCAGCTTTCATCATTAAACCTATCCTTTAGTTAACTTTAAAATACTACTTTTATGACTATTTTACAATAGAGTAACATTTTACAATTCGAAATTCCGATTCTACTTGTTTTGCCAGTGAGGAAGCCAGTAACGTAGTGATTTTATTCTCCACGTAAAGTTGATTAGGCTTAATCTACTATGTGATCATTAGTCGGATCAAGTGATACGTCCACTTTCATCCCTATCGTATTTAGTTCTTTTTTCTTCTTTTTTTCAAGTTCAGTAGCCAACTCTACATAGCCTTTTTATTTAGCGATAATTATTTTACTACTACTTGTTTGTTTACTTTTTTTATAAGGTGGTGTACGTGGGTTACTAGGTTATAGAGAGTATTCTAAAGCTTTATACATTTTGCACAGAATAATAATAAAAGAGGTAGTCAAAGATTGTGAATACTGTTTTTCTCTATCATAGAACTAGGTAGGCACTAGAATGTTTGAAGAACGATGATGATGAATGAAACCAAGAAATTTCGATTTTGGCTATTCACCAGTTCCTTTCACCAAACATTTGAGAATATGAAAAATAAAAATATATATATCGTTTTACAACATCCTTCTTAACCTGATTTAGTAAAAATCATGGATTCCCACTTAGTTCACCACAGCTCTACGAAAATAGATAAAGAGAAACAAAGGATCTACCATTTCGTTCTCCCACATTGTATATATATGGATTTACTACAGCTTATGAATATAAAGAAAAAAAATATTTATAAATCAGTTTCCCAGTTCTGAAATATTTCTAAAATTATTTCTGTTGCTGGTGAGTTCAAATTTAGTTTTAGTTTGAAATTCTTTGTAATTGCTAAAGTTTCTTTTACTGTGACATTTTGATTGCTGGTTCTCTTTAGCTGTTCCATCACATTATTAATCAAAGTGTCTGGCGATGTTTGAAGAATTACCTCGTCTTCAGATGCTCTTTTGTGCGTTGTTCTAAACGGTACGTGGTTCAGCCCACGTAATCTCGTCTACGTCGGTAGCAAACTTATAGATAAACAACGTGAGGGCGCTGAATTTTGTTAATTGTGTCCTTTATGTTGAAAATAGTCTCAATTCTCAATACAGATTTTAAAGATTGGTAATCAACTAATAGTCTGGCATGGTATAGCCTGATGGTTTTGGTAATCAACTAATAGTCTGGCCTGGTATAGCCTGGTGGTTTTGATAATCAACTAATAGTCTGGCCTGGTATAGCCTGGTGGTTTTGGTAATCAACTAATAGTCTGGCCTGGTATAGCCTGGTGGTTTTGGTAATCAACTAATAGTCTGGCCTGGTATAGCCTGGTGGTTTTGGTAATCAACTAATAGTCTGGCCTGGTATAGCCTGATGGTTTTGGTAATCAACTTGCAGTTTGTGAGTCGCTGTTTCGAATTCCCGTAATCGAACATGTTCGCCCTTTCAGCCGTGGGAGCGTTATAATGTGGCGGTCAATCCCTTTATTCGTTGGGGAAAGAGTAGCCCAAGAGTTGGCGGTGGGTGGTGATGATTAGCTGCCTTCCTTCTAGGTCTATCCCCTCTTAAATTAAGGACAGCTACTCCAGATAGCTCTCGAGTAATTTACAACATCTGTAAGAGTATAACCAAACAATGGATGTATCATCTCACTCACCACAGGCAAGGGAATATAAATGCAGATATTTAATGAGTATGTCACTTAGTTCATTATGTAAACAGGAACGTCCATCAAGACAAACAGGAAATGTATCATTTAGTTTACCACAATTATAGACAGAGTTTCAGAAAGGCCCGGGTCATTTCTGTCTTTTGAGGCCCCTGACTATGATAAGAATAAAAAATGATGACACATGAAAACAAAATAAGACAATCATTAGTCCAAAAAGAAAAGTAAAACATAATTTAAATATTTAATTTGTATATATAATTTGCAGCTCTAAGCTGAGAGTGTGGAACGCATTTTGGTCTGATTGGGGATCGCATAAAAACAAGTCGCGAAACTTAACAAATACAGAAAAATAACAAGTGTCTAAATTTGAGGCCCCTTTGAGCTTGAAGTCCGGGCCAATGGCTAATTCGCCTCACTTATAGAGATATAAACCCAAAGAAATAATGGATGTACGTACGACAACGACAATAACAAAGAAAAAAAACTGAATTCAACTTTTACAAAAATTGACAAATATTTATGTATTTATATATGTATCTACATAAATAATAAAATTTATTAATAGTAAAGTTTTACAGATGTTCTTGTTAGTCAATTTTTTTCCTTATTCAGGAACTTGAAGAGAGAGAGAGAGAAAGCTAGTCAGAATTTCCAGATGACCTCAAACCTTTGACAAACACAATCAACGCCAACTCTATATTCTCACGTGATTAGCTGGTCGGTTACCTCCTAGAACCAACTTGTTAGTCTCTAAGTCGTAGTCGTAACAGATATGTTAAAGCCAGAAACATCATAGATTGGCAGAAGTAAAATGGTTTGACAAACTTAAGGTCGTGTTTTCAGGTTGAAGAAAGCGTATTTCTTGAATAAAAGGGAAATCAGAGAAACACATGAACTTTTTAGTATAATCGAAGTCTATACTTTATGATATATCTCGGGGAAAGCAATGGATACGATGGTTTAGCTATCATGTCTTTATGGATATATAGAAGGAGAAACAACTTATCTGTCTCGATGTGTGTGTGCCTTTTATTCATAAGTGTAAGAATATAAACCAAGCGAAACAATGAAAACACAACAGTTCTTTCATCATATGTGTGTAGGAAGGAAAACCAGGAGTACATAAACAAATATTTGAACACGATGCAGAAGAGACTTGAAATAAAAATATCGTGATATAAAATAAAAAGTGGCTGAAAATACTTTAACCACGGTTTTAGGGATAGATTTGCACATCTTATAGTTGATATAACTTAAAATAAATGCACACGAAACCAAAAATTTTCCAAGGTCAAATACACAACGTCAACCTGAGCCAACATGTAGATATACATCACGATGAACTGACTTATTGCCAACCAAGATTAACTTCTTTCCATGAAGTTTTATACTGTTGACTGCTGATTAAAGAAACTGTTTGCTTTATTTTCAAGAATCCGGTTGACGAACGTCATGAAGAGCGTAGTAAAATTCTGACTAGTTATACATGACGCTTGTCAGGTGTCTACTACTTAACATTCGCCAGAATTCTCTGACCTTTTTTCATTGTATGTGTGTAGATATTTCCAGTATTATCTGATAGGCTCTCAACTGTCAACCTTCTCATATTGCATGTTCGCCTCCAGCGCTAGTCACAAGTTCCAAACAAAGTTTTTGTTTTCTCCTCATCATCCTATCTTACGAATGAGAAAATTTAAATCCTCCAAAGAATGAAACCTGTTTGTCAAATCAGATATCGTTATATTGTCAGCGTGCTCACCGCTGACACTGTAGACAACTTTATTTAGTCTTTTGAGAATATCAAGTTCTTTCTTTACTACTTTCAGAAACATAAAAAATATTAAATTTGAGCAAGAGAAAGTACTGGAGACAAGTTTTATAATGCCTTCTGTTTGAGGAAAGTTTCGTCTGCTAAATTGATATCTTTAATTAGATACTGAAGTCGGGGTGCTATAAAGAGTTTATAACTTTGTAATTATTTGCTCCATTATTTTCTTAACATTATGATTTACGTTTCTTGGTTTTTCATACAATATTTTCTGTAGAATAAACATAATAACATTGTGTACTAGCGGTTTCTTCTGACATATACTTAAAATAATACATGACGGTTCAACACGTTAAATCTAATTCAGTACAGACGATTTTAAAAACCTTTTTGGCAGGTGTGTGGTGTTCAATGTGAAAAATTCAAAATTTTAAAAAAACAACGATTATTTTATACACAGTTATATAAAAATGAGATTATTTCCAGTCTCCAACTTATTAGAGGAGAATGACGCAGTAGTATACGTCGAAACATGTAGAGTGTATTATATTGTTTTCCAGTCTCATCGGGTTTTTTACCACTTTTTATCCTGTACAGTAAGTTATTGTATTTTAGTAATTTGGAGACTGGAAACAATCTCATTTTTTATATAACTGTGTATAAAATAATCGTTCTTTTTAAAAAAATTGTGAATTTTTAACAGACGATTTTGTTTTATTAACCCATGTTGAATTAGAATGAAAATCATACCTCGTGTTTTTCTTTTCAAACATCCGGGCAAAATCTTATGTAGAACAATGCCATTCTAAAGACAATATCTCCGTAATAATTTCACTCTTTGAACATAATAATTACCGACGTAGTTACGATTTTTGATGAAGGTATTAAACTTTTATTTGTACTTTAATTATAGTTCTAATACAGAGAGTTGAGTACGTTGTATTAACGCGATTTTTGAGCTTTGCCATGCTGTTACATTGAATGTCGCCGCGTCTGACGACTGTGCTATCTTTACAATTGTCCTGCAGCATAATTTTTATTGTAAAGGCTACGTCGTAAGTTTGCCATGTCTAAAGCACATTACTTCTTCCTGCAGTCTTTCAATAATCCATCGTCTGTACGGGGACAAAGGTTTCCCAGCACCCATTTCAACAGTTCAATCATACAGAAAACCAAAACCATAGGGGATGAGTTGACAAGTTAACTATTATTTTTTCCTATGGAATATTATAACTGCCCGTTTCGTTCTCCAGCCGCATGAGGTATGCGACGGTACGATGGGACGTATGAATGGAAGCCATACCTTGATGAAACCATACCCTGATGGCCTCGGTTCCGTACAAAGCCGCTATTTCTGTGTGATAAAAGCGGTACAGAACATTGGTCTTATAGTAAGCAGACGTGGACCTTCGTATTCACTCACCTGATCTACAACCTGTCCTTGGCACATCATCCAGCAAAACTCATGAATCTCTTCGAAAATTGTTCTCGCCGTGTATCACTTTGTCATTTTTGTTTACCAAATTACCAATTTGAAATGACATTAAATATTTTACAATTATCATGGTACACATACCTTTCGTCGAATGTCAACCATGTATTTTCATTCTACCAGTGGTATGTGACATTCACACAGTTTTCTGTAGTTGGTTTTTCCTTTCCTGGCTATGTTGTGGAAACAGTTTGCGTACACGTGACTTATGTATTTTTCAAAACGCAAATCTTTCTTCATCATTTTGCGTATTGTTGCCTGGGACAATCGGATTTTCTCTCACCACTGACCTCTGTGTTCATGTATTCTCAACTATTACAAGACGCCGCACTCCACTTATTATGGCTGTGGTACGACATATTGCAGGTATATTTTTAGATGGTCATAACATCATAAGTTGATACATATACCTATGTTTTCCAATGTTATAACGTACAAGGGATATCTCTATCTTGAAAATTCTCAATCTCCGATCTTTAAACATCTTTGTAATCTGGGTGTATGAATATTTTGTATCGGGAAGGGATGTTACATGTCCTTCCCCAAAGTTTCGGTGGCATCACACTATCCACGAAATACCAAACAATGTCAATGTGTAGTTATGATACATTCCGTTCTACTGCGACTTTATATCTGCCGTGATTTTCACGTGACTTGTTGATTTGCATATTCAAAATCGTTCTAGTATAACTACTCAATCCACTACATATGTGTAGAATTAAATGATCTATTGATTTAATATAACTACTCAACCCAATAAATATGTGGAGAATTAGATGATCTATTGATTTAATATAACTACTCAATCCACTACATATGTGGAGAATTAGATGATCTATTGATTTAATATAACTACTCAACCCAATACATATGTGGAGAATTAGATAATCTATTGATTTAATACAACTACATAATCCACTAGATCATCTAATTCTCCACATATGTACTGATTTAATATAACTACTCAACCCAATATATATGTGGAGAATTATATGGTTCTAATATAACTACTTAATCCACTACATATGTGGAGAATTAGATGATCTATTGATTTAATACAACTACTCAATCCACTACATGTGTGGAGAATTAAATGATCTATTGATTTAATATAACTACTCAATCCACTACATGTGTGGAGAATTAGATGATCTATTGATTTAATATAACTACTTAATCCACTACATATGTGGAGAATTAGATGATCTATTGATTTAATACAACTATTCAATCCACTACATATGTGGAGAATTAGATGATCTATTGATTTAATACAACTATTCAATCCACTACATA
>NW_013667684.1:37966-40712 GCF_000517525.1 Limulus polyphemus | reverse complement strand
TGATCTATTGATTTAATATAACTACTCAATCCACTACATGTGTGGAGAATTAGATGATCTATTGATTTAATATAACTACTCAATCCACTACATGTGTGGAGAATTAGATGATCTATTGATTTAATATAACTACTCAACCCAATACATATGTGGGGAATTAGATTATTCTAATATAACTACTCAATCCACTACATGTGTGGAGAATTAGATGATCTATTGATTTAATATAACTACTCAATCCACTACATGTGTGGAGAATTAGATGATCTATTCATTTTTTCCTTCTTTTATTGTTTATGGATTTGTTGAACTCACTGATGCATCCAATGTATATCGTATTTTTAAAAATCTCTGTAAATGTGATTAGTTAATGGTACGTTCGTTGATTTAAGTCCTTATTAATGTGGGCTGATAATTTATAGATTACTTGTTTCTTTTAGTAATCTTGTAAATGTAGAAATCTAAAACATAGGTCCATTGCTTCTTTCGTGTGTTTTCCTGTATGTATGGTGAATACAACCAGTTCTTCTCTTAATTGTTATTCCTATAAACGTGGCGAACAAAATTATAAAACCCTGTTTCTTTTGGTTTACATTTGGTAAAGTAATTACTACATTCGTTAACAAATCAATCGTAAAAGGCATTATTTCTCTTGTCTAATTTTGTTTTTTAATCTGACGTAGTAATTGATGCATTCTTTGTTTGTTTTATTTTGTATTATTATGAAGTAGCGAACTAAATGCGTTGCGTCATTTGATTTACACATACCTACAAATGTAGTAAGTTAACTGTTATTAAGTTTTATTCATATAATTATGGATGTAGTGAACTAAATGTAGTAAGTTAACTGTTATTAAGTTTTATTCATATAATTACGGATGTAGTGAACTAAATGTAGTAAGTTAACTGTTATTAAGTTTTATTCATATAATTATGGATGTAGTGAACTAGATGTAGTAAGTTAACTGTTATTAAGTTTTATTCATATAATTATGGATGTAGTGAACTAAATGTAGTAAGTTAACTGTTATTAAGTTTTATTCATATAATTATGGATGTAGTGAACTAAATGTAGTAAGTTAACTGTTATTAAAATTTATTCATATAATTATGGATGTAGTGAACTAAATGTAGTAAGTTAACTGTTATTAAGTTTTATTCATATAATTATGGATGTAGTGAACTAAATGTAGTAAGTTAACTGTTATTAAGGTTTATTCATATAATTATGGATGTAGTGAACTAAATGTAGTAAGTTAACTGTTATTAAGGTTTATTCATATAATTATGGATGTAGTGAACTAAATGTAGTAAGTTAACTGTTATTAAGGTTTATTCATATAATTATGGATGTAGTGAACTAAATAGTACACTTATTATGTCCCTTTGTATTTGTATACATGTGGTAAATTGATACATGCATTGTATCTCTTCGTTTACATTGATGCAGATTTGTTTAAATAATTAATACAATTTTATATACTTATAAATATGATCAACTAAATAATGTATTCATTGTTTTATTTCATAACTTCCCTTTAAATGTAGTAATGTAATTGAAATGTTCGTTGTTTATCTTTTTATATTCTTTGGGATCGGTAAACTCATTGATACATTCATTGTTTAGCCTGGTTTATATCTCAGTAGATGTGTTTAAATCATTGACTCATTCATTATTTTGCTTGTTATATATTGTAATAGATTTGTATAACTCAGTGACACGTCCATTATTTTCCTGATTTCTTTGTTGATAAGCGCAAAGCTGCATAATGGGCTATTTGTGCTGTGACCACTCCGAGTTTTAGCGTTATAAGCCTTCAGAGTTACAGCTGAGCCATTGGGGGCTGTTATATTCCTTTATTTATAATTGGTTGTTTTTGTTTGTTTGTTGTTAAGCGCAAAGCTACACAGTGGGCTCTCTTTTGCTCTGTTACCTTCCGGTATCGAAACCCGGTTTTTAGCGTTATTTGACTTCAGACTTACAGCTGAGCCACTGGGAAGCTGTTATATTTCTATAGTTATGAATGGTTGTCTGTTTGCTGTTAAGCCAAAGCTACGTAGTGGGCTATGTTTACTCCAGCCAACTGCGGTTATCGCAACCTGATTTTAGCGCTATAAGCCAGTAGACTTGCGTCTGAACTTTTACTATACTAAGATAATCAATCATCTATCTACGCTCTTTACACCAGAGGGAATCGAACCCCAGACTTTAGCGTTGTAAGTCCGCAAAGTTACCGCTGAAACACCGGGAGGCTTTATATTTAAGAAGTATCATTAAAAGTCTTAATTATATAGTTTTAATGGAATATCTAGACGTGTGGAAAACTAAGCAATTAGAAAACAAAACGTTGCTTTGAAGTACATTCTGTTGGGACAGCGGTAAGACTACAGACTTACAACGCTAAAAATCGAGATTCGATTTCCCGCAGTGGACACAGCAGATAGACCAATGTGGTTTTACTTTAAAAAACAAACTAACCTTCTTGTGCTAAAATACGAGACTCAGAAAGTACGCTTTAGCTGATTACGTTTGCTAAACTCAACACTTTAACCGTCAGCCAAAACTAACGCCAGCAAGCGACTAGTAACAGTAAACTTGTGCTTACATGAACGAACCAGTTTTAGGCGGGAAGAACTTTCCGCCGCTTCAATTTTCACGGCCCAGCATAGCCAGGTGGTTAAGGCACTCGATTCGCAATCTGAGGGTCGCGGGTTCGAATCCTTGTCACACCAAAAACATGCTCGC
>NW_013667684.1:32372-37898 GCF_000517525.1 Limulus polyphemus | reverse complement strand
AACAAACAAACAAACAAACAATTTTCACGGGTTTAAACGGGCGTTGCGCCACCTGCTAATCATATTCCATCGCCTTTTGCTCTCCAAGAGATTTATGATATGGTTAGGTTTTCATTCGTAGCCTCTGTTAACGAGTGGAAATATGGAAAGTAAAAAAATGCACTAATTAAATACGCTTAGATCTGATATGAGCACTCCCGAAAAATAGAGGTGTTGTTTCTAGGTTATAATCCACCAAATAAACTATGGAAACCAAAATACCTGAAGCAGTTTAAAATATGGGTGGGGAAAGAGCATAAGAGTTAGTGTCATACAATAACCGTCTAACCAACGTGTTTTATTAAATCTGAGAACGAAGTAAGCCAGGTGACACCCACCTGGTTCGTTCAGTAAATGATGTTTCTTGGCCAACAATCTGAGTTTATTGAAGAAAATATTCAATTACTTTTAAATAAATAACATAAGATAGACGTAAAAGTCTTGTCATAATATCAAGCTTAAACTATTTTGAATAAACTTTATGTGTTGCTTTCTTTATAGTTTGTTTGTTTCTAATTAAGCACAAAACTACACAATGGGCTATCTCTGCTTTGCCCACCACGGGTATCGAAACCCGCTTTCTAGCGTTGTAAGTCTGCAGACATACCGCTGTGACACTGGGGGCCCCTTTATAGTTGGAGAGTGATGAGTAAAAGCTATGATCGATTTAGGAAATTATTTAGAATATTTGGAATTATCACGTAGTCCTGATTTTAAGAACCATCAAATATTCATATGATGTTACTATTTCATATGCCATCATATAAGTTTATGATATGGTTAATATATTACTCGTTTCATGCAAACCAAATGGGTTATTAATAGTTTCAGAGTGACACATTTTCCATTTAAATGTGTAGCTTTAAACGTGAAATAATTAAGACAACTGAGAAGAACCTTTCAATCTTTTTAGATTGTTTTAGTTGTCAATTCTGAAGACATTTTTCTTAAAGTAAAACAGCGTGCTAGGAACGAAAACTCTTATACTCGGTGAATAAATGTATTTTGAAACTTATAAAATTCAAAAACTTTGAAACCTTACATTGAATTTACAAATGTAGATGCTCAACCAATGAGTCCCGCCATTCCAGTTTACCTTAGTAACACAATGAGCTCTTAAATTTTCTGTCTACATATCATCAGTAGCTTAACTTGTGCTTTTTTCTAAACATGTGGGAGAGCTGCCTTAACATAGTCATATGTTTGAGTCATCATTTTATTAGGTATCTTTTAGTCGTTAACTGTACAGATAATACGATAACTTATGTATACATATGTGATAATTAACTTTTATAGCAGTCGGGTGTTAGAATCTACAAGTTATATTCAGTATTTGCATAACCAGGCTCCTCGGTGACTATCGGATGTTCCAATAAACGCTTCAGGGTTAACCGGAATATAAGATTCCATAGTTACACTCTACGTTAAAGGATCTGCCTGTTTTCTTTTTCACATGAAAGCCTACAATAATCAGCAAATTTCTATGAGTGTGAGAATATCCAAAAGTTTGATATATATATCATATGTTTAGCGACACAAATGATTTCCTATTTAAACTAAAGGGGACATTCCTTAGGTCCGTTGTTATCGACGCACCCGGACCACTTTTTTGCAGGATAATAATATTCTACATGTCTCCACTACGTTTCATCAAAATCCGATCATTTTTGACTGGGTTATGGAGCAAAAATAGTGTGAAAAATCGGTACCCATGTTAACAGATAAGAATTTTTTTGATTTTCGTGACCCTGCTGTGACCTTGACCTTCCAAAACTAATCAGTTCTAGGTTGGGTCATAGTCCAATATACTGACTTTAGTCCAAATCCATTTAGCTGTTTTCGAGAAATCTTGCTGACAGAGGTGAAAACATAACCTCTAATCACCTTCGGTGGCGAAAGTAATAAACTATTTATATCAATAAATAATGAACTAATTTATTATGGAACAGAAACCTTCTTGATAAGTGATGAAATCGAAAACACATATAACACATTGTTTATTGGCCAAAAAACATTCATCTTATTACAGAACGCAAAATACGATACAATTACGTTGGAAAATCTTCTTCAGCTTTGAAATTAATAAATCACAGAAGGATATAAGGTTACAGGTATGCATGATATATAACTTGACAAAATGACGATATCATTTTTCCTTGCTTTCCAAGCCCAATTTTTCAACAGAAATCTGATGAATTGCAAAGCTTTTAAAATCATTATAAAAACATCATATAAATTAAATTATATGAAAACTAAGACTAAACTCTTTTTACCTTTTCTGGAAGAAACAAATGACATTCTTGTTACTTGAAGTTATTCTAGAAATATGTAAAGAACAATGGTAGGATATTTAAAACGAGTATACACCAAAATAAAGCTTTTGTTGTGTTTCCTTGGTCTAACGTTTCCAGCTGTAACACCTTTTCAAAATTTGTCTTCGATATACGAACCTTAGAACACAGTTAGAAGATGATTCACTAGAGCCGTTATTTAAACATAAATTATTTGACATTTCTAACATCATAATAATTTTAATTGAGTGTCTAAAAGTATCGAGAAAATATACGAGCGCGTTTCTTGTTACAGGCTTCTACTGTTTATTGATCCCAAACACATTTCATTTACTAAACTTTGAAATAAGTCTTAAGTTTTTAGTCTTTTGGTAAGGCAGAACATAGTTATATTGAACATAGAATCACCGACATATATATATATATGAGTTTTTAAACACGGTGGTCTTCTTTTATAATATACTTACAAAAGTACATAGTCCTGTTTTAATGGTCCAGCATTTGTTTAGATGTTTGTATTATAGCGTAAGAAATTGATGTTGGTCTTATGCATGGGAGTACATATAGATTAACAGATAACTTTACATAAGGGATATTTTGATTTAGAGAAGTACAAGGAGACTTGAAGCTCAAGAAGTATAACGTGGCATAAAAATTTCAAAAGCTATAACTAAATAGCTTTCTCTCTTTTACAATATAATCTAGCCAAATCTTCCTTTCGTCTTTTTGTAGTCTCTACCATTTTTACAGACGTGCCAGCTTTACACAACTAACTTACGAAGGATAATATTATTAAAATTTCTGGCGAACCTAAAATTTGTGATAAAAGTGTTGTAAACTCTGGAAGTTTTTGTTTCTAAAATTTTTCTTTCAATTTTATATTTCGGACTCAGAATCAGAGACGTGTAAAAATAGCATTTCAGATCGATATTTTGTCACCCACAAGTCACTACTCAAGAGGCCTATCATTTAATACCAAAACTCCCAACTTGGGCTAGAAGGTGAAAGATGAAAAATTCTCTGAAACGCTATTTATATATACATTAAATAAAAAAGTTACTGTTTAAATGCCAATAGCTGGTGAAGTATTAGATACCAATAGAAATTGAAATTTATGATAAAAACCTGGTCATCTAAAGACGTTTTTTCACAAATTCCTTGTATTATACTACTGGTTTATCACACTATAATTATATAAGCATGAAGCCATCTTGGTTAGATAGCGCGTTAAACAACATATGGTCTTTATGCTAGTAATTTCCAATTTTTAATTATTAAACTGAATAGACTGATAACAAAGTATTGAAGTAATTATTAGAAGGCTTGTTACAACAATGTTACCGTTGAATACCACATACTTTACATTCAGATATTAAGTTATAATACTATTAAGAGTATCCTTAGGATTTGAGTTTCTATCTGAAGCTAAAGTAGTTATCCTGTGAATAGATAATCTACGTTCAGCTCCTAAGGTTAAAGGTAAAATATTCGACCTAGTAAGATTGATCCGAGATTTTTCTCTCAGGAGGATAGCTCAAAACACGTTAAACAGCTGTCAAGTGAGGAGAATGGAGTGTATCATTTAACTAGTAAACAGGACACTTTGTTTTATGTAAGGTAAATAGGTTCTGGAGGGATCCAGTTCTCAGTTGTCTTTCATGCAGAATCGTATCAAGTCTTATCCATCTCTATACTATAAGGTAAAGAGGTTCTGGAGGGATCCAGTTCTCAGTTGTCTTTCATGCAGAGTCGTATCAAGTCTTATCCATGTCTACACTGTAATGTAAAGAGGTTCTGAAGGGATCCAGTTCTCAGTTGTCTCTCATGCAGAGTCGTATCAAGTCTTATCCATCTCTGCAGAGAAACTAGACAAGTAGTAAAGATTTGTGGGATATTTTTTTGAATGTCTAAACGGTTTTACGTTGTTCTTGCTTAGTAGATATTAACGATGTCTCTCACAAAACAATTTGAAGAAGTATATTTGTTTGCTTGTCATTTGAAAAATAAATATTTTTACTTAAATTGTTTAGAGAAGAATACCTACATCGTTTGCAAACAATAGTTTAAAAGAAAATATAAAACATTCCCAAACATAGTATTCAGAAAATGTAGACAGAAGATAATAATAATTTGTTTAGATTATATCTTCCTAGATAAAACAAATAGTTTATCAGCACTGTTATCAGGAAGATGTGGCTACGAGTCGGATATCCGTAGCTTAATAGATACTGTTGACATAAGAAACACATCATGTACTCAAAACCTCTTCTATCATTGCCTCCGCTACTTACCAAACGCACATCAGTTATACAGTCAATTAAGTGTCATTTGTCTTCACTTTCCATTCATTATTACAATTTAAATGTGAGTTCTACTGGCGTGTGCCTGAAACACACTAGAATAAGAAGAAACGCTAGTGAGTTTATAAAGTTTACATCTTAGATAGGAGTAGATTGATTCCATGTGCTTTAGTATATTGGAGCGACTTTTCTCATGAGCATAAATTGTTTAGTTTCTAATGTTTCTGTGCTTTTATTAACACATTCAATGCAATAGACAGTGATGATATGGACTTAAAATACTAAATATATGCTACAATTACAAAAGAAATAGAAAGAGGGAGAGACAAAGAAACCAATTCTCTTGAATGTGAGATACGTCGGTAGAGAATTTTTGTGAGAAAGAAGGCTGGTATGTACACGAAGATAGGTAATCGCACGGTGTAAACTTAACCTACTCTACGGGATCTTTGGTTAGGGACGTGTCCACGTGCTGTAAGCTTAACCTACTCTACAGGTTCTTTGGTTAGAGACGTGTTTAAGCTTACAGCACGTGGTCTACTCAAGATGATCCTTGATTAGAAATGTTTCTACGAGCTGTAAGCTTAACCTACTCAAGATGATCCTTGTTTAGAGACGTGTTCATGTGCTGTAAGCTAAATCTACTCAAGATGATCCTTGATTAGAAATGTGTCTACGTGCTGTAAGCTTAACCTACTCAAGATGATCCTTGGTTAGAGACGTGTCAACGCACTGTAAGCTTAACCTACTCTACAGGTTCTTTGGTTAGGGACGTGTCCACGTACTGTAAGCTTAACCTACTCTACAGGTTCTTTGGTTAGGGACGTGTCCACGTGCTGTAAGCTTAACCTACTCTACAGGTTCTTTGGTTAGAGACGTGTCCACGTGCTGTAAGC
>NW_013667684.1:19337-31766 GCF_000517525.1 Limulus polyphemus | reverse complement strand
AAGTAGCTTATAACCTTCTTACACATCTATAGAACAAAGAAAAAAAGTTTCATCGAAATCAGTGCACCCGTTTCCCTGTGAAAAGCGAACAAAATCACGTCCAAAGCCGCACCAGAGCGGGTTTTTGAGCGGCTGCCATTTTCTTTCCAAAAGGCGTATGACAGTTTCAAGTAGCCTATAACCTTCTTACACATCTATAAAACAAAGAAAAAAAGTTTCATCGAAATCAGTGCACCCGTTTCCCTTGTGAAAAGCGAACAAAATCACATCCAAAACCGCACCAAAGCAGGTTTTTGAGCGGCCGCCATTTTCTTTCCAAAAGGCGTATGACAGTTTCAAGTAGCCTATAACTTTCTTACACATCTGTAAAACAAAGAAAAAAGTTTCATCGAAAACGGTGCACTCGTTTTCCCGTGAAAAGCGAACAAAAACACGTCCGCGAGCGTTACCAACAGACAGACAGAAATTGAGATAAGGCTTGTTTCGGCTTCTCTGGTGTATGAAACGTGAAGATATACAAAAAGTACACTATTCTAAGCAATGTACGGACAAAAGTCTTATTTTATTTATATAAATTCAGTGCCTCTTTTATTGTCCCCTATTTTAATCCTCCGGAGGGTCAGCGGTAAGTCTACAAACTTATGCCGAAAAAATCTGGAGTTCGATTCTCCGTTGTGGACAGAGTGCAGATAGCTCATTGTGTAACTTTGTTTTCTAATAGATTAAATGCACATCGTTACGCAATTATGTAGCCTATTTTCCTTTTAGGGAAACTAAAACAAAAATATAATATGGCCTTAGAGGACGCCATTCCTGATGGCACTCCGTTTCGGAAGTGTTTAGTAGATTTCGCGCATTTTGTTATACCGTGTTTCTTTTGTTTATTCTCAATAGCGTTTGAATAAACAGTTCACAAATATGCCTCTAAAAGACATGTTTTTAAATTATGTGTCATATAATTAAGTAACGATATTATAAAGATATAAAATGGAAACAAGAAATACCAATGTGGAACGATTTATGAAAGAAATTAATATAATTGTGTATCATTTGTGGTGCTTATATAATAATGTGCAAAATCCCGTGCAAATGAATAATGGCTGTTCTGTTTGTTGGTTTGTTTTTTTTCAATAATTTTGGAATCTTAACACTATGAAAACACAATAAAAATTTTAAATGAATAAATATATTTTCCAGTTCAAAAATGTACAATATATAAAACGGAGGTCAGTTCTGGATACCTACTTTATATTAGTGGTAACACTTAGAACCATGTCTTGTTGAGAATATCGAAGTGTCCTTAACCCTAACAGATGATTTAAAAGTTGACCTCTCAGCGTGAAATCTGAACTATTCTAGCCCGTTTATCCATAATTCCTCTTCAGGAATGTAAAAGACTTGTATTTCTGGTGTCTTCAATTAGATACGGATCAGCTCCACCTGGCGGGAGACTTTAATTTACAGTCAAAAGTCACTCGATGAGTTCGTTTATATCCTGGGCTCAGCGGGACTTATTCGGTTTTTCAGTCCATTAACACTACCTATAGAAACATTTAAAAACTTTAAACACACCGCAAGCAACTGACTGTATCTCATCATCAGCTGAAGGAAGCTCCATACCATATGCATTTGAAGCTTTGGAGATTAGCAGTCAAATGAAAACATTAAAAGCAATTAGATTTGTCGCTTCAGTAGAATTTAATTGCCCGATATGCTCAACGAAGTATTCAAGGTTTAACGAACTCAAGGACAAGTTTACATTGAAATTAGATTATAAATTTTCATCTTGCCTTAAGTGTTTAGAATTTCCTCAGCATAAATAGGATACGATGTGTTTGTATATTCCTAAGTTAAACTATTTTGAGGTATGTTTTGATCATCATAATTTAGGTAAATGTATTCGATTATTATCAATATTTAACAGTTAATGTACCTATTGCCTACATTGTAATTATAACTAATCCTTTTACACACTAACATCTTGCATCCTTGTTTTTGCGTTGTATTCACTGGTAATGCAATTTTATATTAGTATAATAAAAGAGTTGTATTTAATATTTTTCGACCTTTTAAATGCACGGGTTAATATACAGTCACTTTAATTTTTTGTTGTTTCCTTGAAATACAATTTCATAAAAGAGCTTTTATTTCTTGAACGTCAACATTTGAGTAAGGCCTAAAATTAAGAAAACAGTGTTTACCCATTTCCCAATGTGATGATAAAATAGGAATATATTCAGTGTTTCTTTCTTTTGTTATCCTTCAGTTGGGTCAGCGGTAAGTTTAGTCACGGACTTGCAACGCTAAAATTTGGAGTTCGATTCCTCGTGATATACAGAGAGCAGATAGCGTACTGTGTATCTTTGCGCTAAAACTGTCTTTTTTTTACATTTATTCTTTTTTGCATTACTCTCATTTTATGCTATTTTTGTTACTGCATGGTATATTTCCGCAGCTCCTTTTTTCATCAACTCCCGATAGGATAACCATACGTTTGGGGGTAAAAATCTGGGCTTGATACAACACAGATAATCCATTGTGTAGCTTGGCGCTTAAAACAAATATTTTAATCAAGTTTGAAAAGTATATTATCATTTAATTTTTGTTATATGTTGAAATTTGAGTTTATATTTATAGATTCTTACAGGGATGAGAACGACTTAGAAGTTAGCATGACGATCTGTGGATTCGTGGTTCGCGACCCGTTACCGCAAAACAAAAACGTATGATCGTGCTCCATTCTGTAGGGCCGTGGATGTGTTATAAGAGTGAGTATCAAACCCCACTGGTCGATTGCATATAACCCATAAGTTGGTGGTGAGTGGTGCTGATTAATAAGATTGTCTCTAGTCTATCACTTCGCAATTAGGGACGGGTAGCATAGATAGCCCTCGAATAGTTAGCGTGAAAGTCAACAACAAACAACTAGACTTTGGTGCATTTGTTGGAATTGTTGTCGTTATAATTATGTTCAACTGATGTTTGTATCATTTTTATTCATTTTGTTCCTCTGCCGGTACACTTGAATGGTTATTAAATTTATCTAACTTAGGATATTGCTGTTTAAATGGTTCTTTTGGTTATTAACGTTAAGATGACTTAGAATGTTTCTAGGTTACAATCAGTAGATTTGTTAAATTACTAATCTTTAAACAATTTAACTTTGATTAATGGGGTACATTTCAGCTAATTTTTCACGGGAATATTTCTTATTGGCTATCATATATAAATTCATTTTATGTGTGAATGTATTGAAGATAGTAATATCTTTCCTGAAGGAGAATCTGGTTTTAGGAAAGAACGAGAGACAGTAGGAAGCATTTATATACTAAACACATTGAAAAAAAAAGTTAAAATTGTATGCGCTTTTCACGGATTTAACTTGAGGGAGAATTATTAAGTTTGCTGTTGTTTAATGTATATATTCAAGGTTTGGAAGAAAACTGAACAACAACAAAAAATGGAGAGAAAATATTAAGAAAGATAATTTCTATTGGCGTATGCGAACATATGGCATTAGTATCAATTGTAGTGGGGAAATGCAAGCTGGGATAAAGAGGCTGCAAAAGTATTTAGATCCAAGAGAATTGACGCTAAAATTAAAAAGAATAAAAAATATATATCTTCAGAAAAGGACGAAAAACTTCCAGAGAAACAATGGTTTTGGAAGGGTGAAGAATTCTTAGCATTTGGGATTTTATTTTCAAAATAACAGTAGATTAATGGTGCACCTAAAATACAGAGCAACAAGAGTTAGTGTTATTGAATTCAAATTTGGATCATAGAAGAAAGAGAGTTCACTACAAATTTGAAATATTTGATGCAATAGAGAAAACTCTTATGGCGTATGGTATTGAATTATAAAAGTGGATTAGGCAGGATATGATTTTAAAAATACAAAATAATTATATAAAATGGTTATTAGAATTAAATAAAAATGCTCCTACCTATTACATGAAAAAACTGGAAGAGCATATAAATATGAGAAGATACAATGGCAGGGTGAAAGAAGACGCTTCGAAATACAAGGAATAAAAGTGGCGGGAAAAGAATCAAATGAAAGAGAAGTTATAACAACAACAATACAGGAAGTAGATACATCATAGAGAACTTTGAAGACTAAATGTGGCATTAATAGTAGGTAATATAACAGAGGAAATACTTCGACAGTCAATAGAAAATAAAAGACTCAAGATATAACAACGTTTGTGGAGAAATCGAAACGAGGGGATAGAAACAGCCTTTTTAAAACAGCTGTCACTTGTGTCAATGGATCAAGTATTCGTCGCAAGGTTGATATGTGGAAGTGAAATAAAAGAAAATACATATTGGTTAAAAGAATAAGATAAACGAGGTGATTTATGTCAGGAACTAGGCAAACGATACAACAGTTAATGTTAGAATGTATCTGGAGAACGAGGGTTAACTGAAAATCAGGGGTGAGAGCAATGCTGGGTGAAGATGGAGAATATTTAGAAGACTTAAGAAATATGTAGAAATCATTGACGAATAAGAGAAATAAATGAACTAATTGTGGTTGTTCATGAAACCAAATCGGCTGTATTATAAATATATAACTCTATTCAAGTTGTGATGGTTGTTTATGAGACAAAATCGGCTGTATTATAAATATATAACTCTATTCAAGTTGTGGTTGTTGTTCATGAAACCAAATTGGCTGTATTATAAATATACAACTCTATTCAAGTTGTGGTTGTTGTTCATGAAACCAAATCGGCTGTATTGTAAATATATAACTCTATTCAAGTTGTGGTTGTTGTTCATGAAACCAAATCGGCTGTATTATAAATATATAACTCTATTCAAGTTGGGATGATTGAAACTAAAGTGACTGCATTGTTAGTGTGTTATAGTTATTTATATTTGACGATGAAATAGGTTAAGCAGGAAATTTGTAAAATATTAATTATATTGTATTTATCCACATGTATTTGAAATTGCCATTTTCTTATGCCAGAAAGAGTAAAAAAAAAAAAACGTATTATTATGAATGCATTTTGTAACTTACTGACTTTTAAATGATATTTGATATATCTTTTGTGTCAGGTGAGTAAAATTTACTTTGGTGTAAAGAAAATACTGTGCATACCGTTACATTTTACTGTTATAATTACAGCCATTACGCCTACAATCCAGTGTGATTTAGAAATTTTCTATTGATATATAAATTACACAGAATGCTCAGTCGCAGTGAGTACTCTTTAGTAATACATTACGTTATCATTACACTTATTGTTCATCAAGTTTTCACTATCAATAAAGTGTGAATCAGATTATTTATTTTTATTAATAATGATTATATTAACTATGTCAAAATGTGAGCTAATTACACTATTAGCTATGATCAGAATCTAGCTTGTATAATTCTTCTTCTACGTAATTGTTAATACTTCAAATAGTAGGAAACTATTTAGGAAACTTATAGATTCAATCGTTATTGTCTTTAAGTAAAATTAACAGAACACTATAAAAGCTCAATAAATGTCGTTGTTTATTTTATATATTAAGAGAAAAGCACTCAACATGCTTCACGATCTGGCGTACTAGATTTTAAACATACAAAGGACCGAGTGATGTCACAGAAGCTCAATGTTTTATCAAATAACATCCCTTCAATCACTTTAGCCTTTTCACCTTAACCAATGGTCAGTGACAGCCAGAAAATTGCGGAATTAATCCCGCGCTACCTTTTGATCACGTTCTATAAGACTCCGGTAGTTGCCTTACTAATGTTTTCTTTCATTTCTTTCTCTCACTTTCACAAGAAACAAAATCCCACAATTTGTGTTTGTGAGGCCATTAGTGTCTGCAGCTACATGATCATGTCTCTGCTGCTGACAAACAGAGAACACGAATAAACAGCGTAATTTGTAACGAGGAAACAATATTCCAGTGAATCAACCTGATTTTTGAAGTGTCAAAACACACTTCATAAGAAAGAATGGTATCTTGTTAGTTTAACATACTATTAAAGTAATGTTTTAAATTACATCCAGCACTGAGATAACTCTGGTGTAAAAGCAAAAGTAATCATGTTATCTTTCATATCCTTAAAAAGACTCGGTAAAAAAACAAAACAACAACTTTAAGTGAGCGTTACACTTGATTTATTAGAAAACTTCTTCTTCTTATCTTCTATTGCCTTCTTTAGCTGTTACAGTTATACAAACTTCAGAAAGATATATTGGCAAACTTTCTTCTATCAAATTAGAACATGTGCAAAACTGCTATAGTTTTTTACTGTGTTTTATAAAATAATTTTATCGGAAATGTATTATCTTAAGTCAGCTTTAAATACTATTTACAGTACACACCTCATTTCAAACGAGATTTAAAGTTTCCTCAATCGTATACTGACATACTATTCTACGAAGCTACAGATACATGACGTTTCAAATTAGGCTTATACGTACCGCTTTTCTAAGCAGAAGAATCACACACATAGAGTCTGTTTTTGCTGGTAATACCATAGGCTAACGTGGCTTCATTTCTAATGGGTGAAAAAGGGTGTATCCTCTTGTGCAAATTAAGCTTACAGCATGTGGACATGTCTCCACCCTAGGATCTTCCTGACTACGCTAAGCTTATAACATGCGACTGCCTATCCTCGTGTATTCTTCTGCCCCACGTAAAACACGTTTCTCACATTCAAGGTAATTGGTTTCTTTGCCTCTCTCTCTCTCTTTCTTTGTTTGTAACTGTAGCATATATTTAATATTTTCTTTATAATTCGTCGACGTCTTTTGCATTGAACGTGTTAATAAAAGCACAGAAACATTATAAACTAAACAATTTATGCTCATGAGAAAAGTCGCTCCAATATACTAAAGCACATGGAATCAATCTACTCCTATCTAAGATGTAAACTTTATAAACTCACTAGCGTTTCTTCTTATTCTAGTGTGTTTCAGGCACACGCCAGTAGAACTCACCTTTGAATTGTAATAAGGAATGGAAAATTAAGACAAATGACACTTAATTGACTGTATAACTGATGTGCGTTTGGTAAGTAGCGGAGGCAATGATAGAAGAGGTTTTGAGTACATGATGTGTTTCTTATGTCAACAGTATCTATTAAGCTACGGATATCCGACTCGTAGCCACATCTTCCTGATAACAGTGCTGATAAACTATTTGTTTTATCTAGGAAGATATAATCTAAACAAATTATTATTATCTTCTGTTCTCCATTTTCTTAATACTGTGTTTGGGAATGTTTTATATTTTCTTTTAAACCATTGTTTGCAAACGATGTAGGTATTCTTCTCTAAACAATTTAAGTTAAAATATTTATTTTTCAAATGACAAGCAAACAAATATACTTCTTCAAATTGTTTTGTGAGAAACATCGTTAACATCTACTAAGCAAGAACTACGTTAAACCATTTAGACATTCAAAAATTCTCCCACAAATCTTTACTACTTGTTTAGTTTCTCTGCAGAAATGGATAAGATTTGATACGACTGTACATGAGAGACAACTGAGTAACCTAGTTACCTTACAGTGCAGAGATGGATAAGACTTGATACGACTCTGCATGAGAGACAACTGAGAACAGGATCCCTCAAGAACCTATTTATCTTACAGTGTAGAGATGGATAAGACTTGATACGACTCTGGATGAGAGACAACTGAGAACAGGATCCCTCAAGAACCTATTTACCTTACATAAAACAAAGTGTTCTGTTTACTAGATAAATGATACACTCCATTCTCCTCACTAGACAGCTGTTTAACGTGTTTTCAACTATCCTCTTCAGAGAAAAATCTCGGATCAATCTTACTAGGTCGAATATTTTACCTTTAACCTTAGAAACTGAACGTAGATTATCTATTCATAGGATAACTACTTTAGCTTCAGATAGAAACTCAAATCCTAAGGATATTATTAACGTTATTATAACTTAATATCTGAATATAAAGTATGTGGTTTTTCAAGCGTAACATTTTTGTAACAAGCCTACTAATAATTATTTCAATACTTTGTTATGAGTCTATTCAGTTTAATAAATAAAAACTGCAAATTAATAGCACAAACACCATATGAGAAGGCTTGATGCTTAGATAGTTACATTGTGGTATGCCAGTAGTATAATAAATGGAATGTGTGGAAAAAATTTCTGCTTCTGGATTTTTATCACACATTTTAGTCCTATCAGTTTCTAATGCTTTACCAACTATAGACATTTAAACAGTAATTTTTAAACTATTAAATTATAATATATTTTTTTGTCTCTCATCGTCCAGTACAACTGAAAAGTTCTGTTATCGAACGAAAGGCTTTGGGGGCAGTGATTTGTAGGAGACAAAAGATAAATCTGAAATGCTATTTTAAGACGCCTCTGATTTTGAATCCGAAATGGATAAATTTAGAGTAATGCTGATGAGAAGCCAATGAAAATGGATTTCCTGTAGGATATTCCAATATATAAACTCTGATGAAACATCAAACCAACAGTGTCAACTGATACTTCAGCCCCTTCACTGTTGGTGAAGTTAAGCCTGCCCACATTGCAAATTGTAACCAATGCTATCTGAGTGAGTACACATTGTGTGCTGTGTTCCTCTCTCTTTTTTGCGGGTATTATTTTTTTGTAACTAGTCATCTTTTTTGTAAAACAATCACCAATAAAAAAGATATTTAATTGACTTGAAAGGTTCTGTGCACAAGGGAAGTCACATAAAAAAACATTACCCTTCTTAAACTAATTGATAACAAAATGGCTACGATTTTGTATATGCAACTATCGAATATGAAAGACATTCTCTTTTACGACTACTGACTTCAAGTCACTTAGAATAAATCATGTATCTTAAAAATATGAATTATCTTTGTAAAAGTGTTTATTCTTGTTTTTTGTATTATAATTAGGTAGATTAATTATTATTAAAGGGGATCTTACTATATTATAAAAGGGTTTGATTAAAAGTTATACATTAAATTATGTCTTGGGCCAGTTCTATATATATGTTTTCTATTTTTGTAAATAATTAGATTGATATATATTGATATATTTCATTTAAATGGCTGCTTCAGGTTGTTTTTTATGTAAATGTTATGAAATGCATATTTTATGCTATTCTGCTTCTATAAAGGGTTTACTGAGTTTTATAATTCTTATTTATTTATGACTGTCATTTATAATTTGTTTACTAAACCGTTGGTCTTTGTTAGAGGATGTTGTAATAATTGTATTTACGTTAACAGATTTAATTTTCGCCGTTTGAATGATGTGTTCTATTAATTTGTATTTGTGATAGCAATGTGAATGAGATTTTCTTTAAATTATGCATCATTGTTAAAGAATGTTTGTATGTGCTTGTATCACTGTTAAAAAGTTTATATTTGTACTCTCTGTATTATTTCCTTATTAAAAGGTTTTACTGTACTGTTTTTTTCTATGTTAAATGATATTTTTGCTAAGTTTAATTATGCAATAGTTTTCTTTTTTCGGGGGTTGGGATGTCTGAGTGGTATGTAAGTGTTTTTAGAGGCGAGATGGAGTTAGCACACTCCTTGACAAGCCTGAGGGGGAATGTTACAATAATACTACACGTTGTGCAAGAATGTCGTCAGTAGTGTCTTTCAGTGGTCATTCATGTGATACCTAGAGATTACAGCCTCACCTCTGTTGAAATGAGAATGACCAGTTACGTAGTAACGCCGATTACAATGGATAAATGCGACATTTCTTTTTAAGAAAGAAACGTTAGATCTAGTCTGTCTGGAATACGGTTTTGAATAGTAAACAGTTTGAAAGACAGGATTAAGCAAAAGTGACAGTCCGTTGTAACCATAAAAGCGAATACAGACACCGTGTTTGTGTTTTAGGTTTGTTATAATAAAGGTTGTTCGTTTTGTATTTCATTTTGTGTCCATTATCTTTATTTCATTCAGTATCACGACTCATTTATTTAGAGATTTGGCATTACTTTGTAACCAGTATCATGACCGTATATCCTGTTATTAAGCGGACCTATCCCTTTACTCAAAGGTTTACTCAGGTGTACCTGAATATACAACAGTTTTAATACACACAGCTCATACCTTCATTCATTTGCCGCAAAATCTAGTTAGTGAAAAATACATTGTGATACAATATATCACTGAGATGTATATAAGAAATGATTGACAAAATAATATTTTATAACTGATTCATCAGGTGGAAAATGAAGTTTTATAATAAAATATCAAAAACACAGTAATACCAAAAACATCTTTAATTACGGGCGTTTCGGAAATGCTTCAGATTCTATCATCGGCGTTAAAACTTCAAAAAGCTAGTTCACAATATTCTTACTACAAAAAACAACATTAACTATTAACGAGTAGTCTTTATATTAAATCAAAAGTTTAGAAAGAACAGACTTAAACGGTAACAATATAATGGAATTTATCTATATGATACAAATTTCTTTTCTTTCTCACCAAAGGTTAAATTGACACAGAGCCCTAATGCTTTCCTTGATTGGCCGTATCCTGTGCCGTAGACTGCAGTTTCGCCTATTCAAGGCTCATCAGCACAGCTTGGTTACTTTATTAGTGATCTAAAAGAACTTAAAAAACCCATAAATATAATGGAATGTACGGCATACACGTGTTTAATAACATTGTTAAGAAAAAACATTACAAAGAAACGGTTGAATATAAGAATGAACACTGCACTACCAAAATAATAATAAAATAAAATATTAAAAACACAGAAAACCTGGAATTGATTAAGTTAATGACAACAGTGTTATTATTTAGCGTTAGATGATCATTGAAAACGAAAAGGCATTTTTTTCATAAAGAGTTCTTAGTTAGTGGTTCCGTAGTTAAGAGTTTTAAAGTTTTCTAGAAGTATGTGGTGGTTGTTATTCTCACTGTGTAATCTGATATAAGACTTGGGTGGATTAGTTAGCTGATATCCACTTCTAGCTGAAATTTCTATGTGCTCGTGTATTTGTAGGTGACGTGTAGTTTTATCAGTATAGGTAGCTTTACACCTACCACAAGTTTATTTATGTATATGACCGACAAACGGATAGGAATGGGTAGAGTGCCTGTGGTTTTAAACATATTTTTGTTCCAAATATTGACTTAAATGCTAAATGTAGTTTAATTTGTGGGTCATATGTTTTGATTATATTTTGGATTTTGGATTTCAGTTTAAAACTTTGTTTGCCAATCAAAGGAGTGATAAGAAATAGTGAATATTTTGAGACAGTGTGTGGCTTCATGGTAGGTTCTATTTTATTTGTTTAAAATGTTTCTGTGATAGAACGTGAGAAGTTAAGGAGATTTGTTTATTTGAAATTAAACACAAAGCTACACAATGAGCTATCTATGTTCTGCCCACCACGCATATCAAAACCCGATTCCTAGCGTTGTAGGTCCGCAGACATACCGCTGTGCCAATGAGGGGCAATTAAAGAGATTAATTCGTAAGATGTTATGAATTTTTGAAAATTCTGAGTGCAGACAGAAGTATTCAGAACACGTATTATAGGCTCTGTTTAGAAGACTTATAACAAGGTTATGTTTGAAGGAGTCTGGTATGAAAGTGTTGAAACGAGTGAATAAGCCGGAAAATGTTTTCTTACGATAATTAGATGCGGCTAAGTTTTTGTTTTCTTCCATCTCATATCTAAAGCTTACACACTGATGTTGGGATTTTATGTATTCTAAAAACTTCTAGGTGCGATCAAATTCCGGTATGTGTTGCTGCATCTGTTGATTTGCCTGTCACAGCACTTAAGTCAACTACAATACCCCTATGACAGAGAAGATAATTTGCGGTAGAATAAAAGAACATTCCCAAGGAAGACTGATGCTTGTGGAAGCATCCAGGCCAGCAGACGTGAAGATTGGAAGGTCACTTCTAGCAGGTCATCAAGTAGTACCCATAACAGTGGCTAATTTCTCTAAATATGAGCAGACACTTAAGAAAGGGGCATTGTTGGGTGTGTGCCAGGAGGTAGAGCCAGTCAATGTTAAGGCAAGAAATATAACCATAAAGAAAGGACATCCACTCCCAGAACATTTAACTGACCTCTATAAGAAGAGCTAAGTCCATTTGTCATCATTACAGGCTCTTCAGGTTAGGGAACATTTGGCTAATTATGCAGACGTCTTTTCAGAAGGAGATCATGACCTCAGCTGCACAGACCTTGTAAAGCACAGAATAAACACAAGCAATCACCATCCAATAAAGATCCCTCCGAGGAGAATAGCTTCGGCAAAGCGACAAGAGATGGAGAAGGTCATGGATGGCCTAATTACGGAAAGGTTAGTTGAGAAATCAGATAGTCCCTGGTCACTATGTTAGTCCAGAAGAAGGATGGGACCCAACAATGCTGTGTGGACTTCAGCACTCTTAACAGTATAACTGAAAAGAACTCATACCCGCTGCCAAGAATTGATG
>NW_013667684.1:17647-18362 GCF_000517525.1 Limulus polyphemus | reverse complement strand
ACTGGGACAAGAATTGGCTAAAGTTTTGTAATAGCCACCAAGATGACTGGGATGTCTTACTCCCTCTACTGTTGATGGCCTATAGAATAGCAGAGCATGAAGCCACTGGATACACTCCAGCAAAGCTGATGTTTGGTCGGGAACTTCGGTTGCCAGTTGACCTGATAACAGGACGCCCACCTTACAAAGAGTTGCCTGAAGATGTGCCAGAGTTCGTGAAAGTGTTATCTGAAAGGGTGGATGATATTCACCATCAAGTGCGTTCAGACTCGAAAATGTCTGCTGATTCCTTGAAGCTATGTTATGATAAGAGATCGACTGAAGTCAGCTTTGTACCAGGAGACAAGGTGTGGTTGTATAATCCCAGAAGACCAAAGGGAAGTCTCCTAAGTTGTCTTCTCCATGGGAAGGCCCATATGACATAGTAGATCGTCTCTCAGATGTGACTTTCCGAATAAAATGTGGTCGGCGAGGTAAGCCGAAGGTGGTACATGCCAACAGGCTTTGGCGTTATCACGATCCAGGGCATTTCATTTGCAACAAAGTGAACAAGAGTGAACAATGGAACAAATGACGCTGCTGAAGACGTGTCACCTGAAAAATCCACTGTCGAAGAAGAACCTCTTTCTGGTTTTGAGAAGGGAAACAGTGAAGCCATTATTGAAGTTACTACCACTGATGTGACTGTTACTGATAATGGAACATTTCCTGATGG
>NW_013667684.1:14533-16700 GCF_000517525.1 Limulus polyphemus | reverse complement strand
TGTAACAATATTTTATTTGAATATTGTTGCGTCAGCGAGGTCACGTGACTAGTATCACGTCACGTCCTTCTCGAACCTTCATGAATTATCGGGAGACTACTAGATTGGGGGGGTAGTCTGGTATATATATATAAGACGGTCACAACGTGACCGAAAACAGTGAATGAGCAATTGACCCGCAGTCAGAGAGTGTGTAATTGAACTCGAGCACGTGAGACGTTTGTTATAGCGCGACTGTTGAAATTAAGAGTATCGCAAAGTTATATTCAGAAAGAATAAACCAGTTTTACTTAAGAAAGGACTTGTGTCGCTAAAGTTTCGTCGGAACAAATTTACGGAAAATTAACTAACGAACGGAGACGTAACAATATTATCATTGTTGTTGCTTTAAAGGTGCGATATTTATATCTAAGCCTTTTTGTAATGTTTTCTCTTAACAATGTTATTGAACATGTATATGCCACACGTTTCATCGTACCTTCGACATAAATGTTTTACTAAACTTACGATTCAATACGAAAACTACTTGCTTAATAGTTAGTGTTGTTTTCTGTAGTTAGAATATTGTGAACTAACTTTTTGAGGATTCAACGCTGATGATGGAATTTGAAGCAATTTTGAAACGTCCGTAATTAAAGATATTTTTTGTATTACCGTGTTTTTAATATATTATAATAAATAACAGTAACTACCTTATTATATTTAAATGAAAATTAATTCTGAAATGCGTATACATCATTCTAGATTTCAAAAATTGTCAAAATATCAAATAAAAACTAAAAGACATGAGCATTTAAAACTTCCTAAAGTAAATACGAACAAATTTAGAAAAAAGTTACTTGCAACAATCCCCAAACTCTGTTTTAATAATACTAAGTTTTTTTGTCTGTCCTAAAAATGCGCGTGCACCTTACTATCTAAATGTGCGTTTCATCGGAAGTAAACAAAGGGCGGATGTAAATATTGTTACGCCTCCAGTCGTTAGTTAATTTTCCGTAACTTCGTTCCGACGAAACTTTAGCGACACAAGTCCTTTCTTAAATAAAACTGGTTTATTCTTTCCGAATACAACTTTACGATACACTTAATTTCAACAGTCGCTCTGTAACAAACGCTATAACTCACGTCTCACGAGCTCGACAATACTCCGTTCAATTACACACTCTCTGACTGCAGTTCAATTACTCATTACTTACACACTGTTCCATCACGTTGTGACCATCTTATATACACCAGACTACCACAATCTAGTAATCTCCCGACAATTCACGAAGGAACAGGATATTTCTAGAAAGACGTGGCGTGATACTAGTCACGTGACCTCGCTGACGCAACAATATACTTTCGTAGACATTTTGTACCACATATTAAACGCTTACCAAAGTATATTAAAAGGTCTAACGTTAGGTCATAGAATAACATTATAAGTTTATTTATTGATAGTATTAAGTACAAACTAAAGCAAAAAACGTGCACAGTGTTAATTTATCTCTTTACCGAATATAGACCTACTTTAAAATGACTTAACTAATGTTAGGACGAAAACTCGTGGAGTTATAGATTTCGGTGTCTGCGATTGGAATCTTATTATTATTATCATTCTAGAAATTCTGTATTTAAAGAAGTACTGTTGTAATAAAGATACTAATTTAACCGCAAATGTTTAGCCAATCTCTACTAGTGATATAGTAATATTCTAAATAAAATAAGATTACTATTTAGTAGCAAAAATATAAATAGTAAGTATTAAACAAATGGATAACTCATGTAAAGGAACCAGAAAGTCTATATATATATAGGCTTAATACATATAAATATAAAAATGTATGAGTTCAAAAATGTGTATTAAACAACTATCACATCTTAAAGTAGGTTTAAATTGCATACAATCTGGTGAAGAAAATATCAATTAATCAAAATAATATTTAATATGATTTAATTATTATCCACACATGAGTAATCCTGGTGTTTACTTTTCTTTTATAAGATAATATATAATTTTTATGGTATAATTTGCTATTTTCTGTATTGAGTGTATTGTACTTATTTCTTGAATTTGAATAGAAAATGTATATATACATTTTAGCGATACAAGTCCTTTCTTAAATAAAACTAGTTTATTCTTTCTCAATACAACTTTGCAATACACTTAATTTCCGCAGTCACG
>NW_013667684.1:0-14273 GCF_000517525.1 Limulus polyphemus | reverse complement strand
ATAAGCCGGCAAATAAAGTTATGGTAAGAATTGTTGCAGAAAGAGAGATTGAAGATCTAGACACGGATAATCGGAGCAAGCGGGCGGTAGGCATTGTAAGTAAAGTGCGTGAATCGTTGTGAATTATAGCGTGTGTTTAAGTTAAAGTGACTGTAGAAATTAAGTGAATTGCAAATTTGAATTGACAAAAAATAAAGTAGTTTTATTCAAGAAAGGACTTGTATCGCAGAAGTTTCTCGGAAAGAATTTCTACGGAAAATTAATAAACGAACACAGACGTAACAATATTTTATTAAAACACCGTAAATTTGTTTTTGATGAACAAATTTATAATCGTTTGTCATTTTTTGATAACAGAAAATGTCACCCAATTCGAGCCACCATCCCTTCTTACATTCCAAAACATTTTCCCCAGGTTGAAAGTCTAGTTTGTTGCTGAATGGAAATCATTAGGGCTATCCATATAATACGCTAACTTTAAATATAGATACTTATGATTTTTGGAAAGTTCAAATGTTTCGCACCAACACTGTGCCTCATGCTTTTATTAACCTAATTTGAAAAATTACTTGAATTTAATCTTTGAAACATAGATTCATACTTGAATTCATATGAGCTTTACGTTTTCCAAGAGCAATTGTTTAAAGATTATGCAATTCACTATAGCTTATTAAAAGAGATCACAGCTCAGTTTTTAAATTAAGTCTGAATCATGTTGTTGATTCCTTCAAAACAAGCAAAGTTTCAAACAAGACGGGACAACTGTAAGATATTATTTTAAACTTTAAAAATATTCACAGTAAAGTTGTTTAAATATTATAGAGGGGGTGTGTAAAAATAAGGGGAAAATCTTTTAATGTTGGTAAATAAAATACATTTTCACATCTTGTTCTTTTTTTAATAATGCCTGTGTTAGAACTGCCTATAAAAATGTTGCTTATCACATGCATGCAAAGTTATTTTAAATAAATATTCTTATAAAAAAATATGATGATTGCAAAAATAATTTTTGTCATGTTTAGAGTGAGTTTAAGACTTTTTATATTAATTTTTGTTGATATCTAGGTGTTTTCTTGTAAAATCATTGATGACCAGATTCCCTCGAGAGTGGTGAAAAGGCATCATGCGAGAGTGTGGTTTGAACGAGAGTATTAATATTATCATTGGCAGTGATGGCGTTTGTGTTTTAATATTAGGCTTAACTAATTTACGTATGTTAGCTTGTCATTAGTTTCTTCTAAATTTTTTATCCACATAATGCCTCCTACAATACAAACAGGATCTCAAGCAAGCACGTCAGATCGAGATAGAAAACTAAGACCCGGAGAAAAGAGGTGAGGTAGATAAGTTCAAAGTAAAGTTACATAATGTACAACATATTCTAACATACTCGGCTTTGCTTTCACTCTTAAGTTCTTAGAATTACACAAGTTACCGGGCTAAGTACTCTTTAACAAAACAGATCAACGTGACACCGTTGCTTTTAATCATGAATGACATAAGCTAATGTGAAACATAATAAAAAATAATAGGTTGGTTAGTGTCATCGATATAACGTCGTAAGTCTAAAGTTCAGTAATACTAATAGTAATACTGATTTAAATTTAATTTTATGGTTATGGTGTGTTAGACATACTCTGTAATAATATTATAATATTATGAATATATTGTTGATCTAGTGGTAGGAAGTTGTAAATGAAACAAATATACAAAAATAATATTCAAATAGCAAAATTATATATTTTTTACAATCATTCAAAATGGCTATCGCTAAGAGCTGCCATTATCGTGTATACTATTACTAGGAAGAGAGAGATGAAAATATTAAAACCGCAATTGTACATATCTAACAAGAGAAGATACATTATTTTCAGGTATAACTGTTTTCTCTTACAGTAACAAGATAGGTCCACAGAAAAACAGGAGATTTGAGAAGGTATTACAAAGTAATTTTGAGTTCTCTCAGTTTGTGAGAAATTAAGAGACTGGACACAAATGTACAAACACAAATGAAGAATCTTCATTCAAGACACATACACTGTTTTTATTTGTGTGGTCCATCAGACAGTTGAATTTTGCTGAAGAGATAGATCCAAATTCTTTTCTTTCTCAAGACTTTTTCCAGAGTGACTAAACCTCATGTTTCTTAGTTAAATCAGTAACATTAATTTTACCCATAACTATTAGTACTAGTAGAAAACTACTGAGGTTGTAACCTCAAGATACCACCTGATCTACTGTTGGAGGAAACAGCTATCTACTTTCATACACAAGGTGCAGGTTGACATCTTTTTTTTTCACATAGTCAGACCAGGTGTTGTCACTGAGGTATGACATGCAAGGTAGATAGAACAATAGTAACAAAGATTTTTTTAAATGTGTTGTAAAATGTTGCATTCAACCCAATAATTGACAAGTTTTGAAAAATCCTATATTAAAATACGAAGGTAGAAAATGTATGTTAGGCCTACATACCGCAAAGATATGGAATATATTGTGAAAGAATGACTTTACAATAGACAAATTAAATTACCAAAACAAATAATTGGGAGTTTTGTGAAATGTGTATTAACATGCGATAACTTCTTTACAAAGTATATCACAAGTGTGTTTTCAGTAGATGAGATTGGCCATTGGGTGAAGTATGTGAAAATGATGATAGTAATGTGTTATCAGTTCTTGTCATAAAAATCTTATTTTTAAATGACTTAAATAAAATTGATAAATTACAATTCACTTGCATAACTGGTTCACGCTATAACAGCCATTGTTCATGATATGTACAGAGCCTAGACTACTACTATATTTGTTGTATCCTAGCCAGTCTCAGAATACAACACAGAAAATATGATGCATCAGTTTGAATAATTAACAAAACGTATAAATAATAAGGGTCAACCATTGTCAATTCAGAGGAAACACACCTTTTTCATGCATATAGTCATCATACTTCTCCAGGTATATGGATAAAAAATCTAGCTACATGTAGACCTAGTGTACTTGTCACTCAGCTAGATCACATGAGTGATTCTCATGAAACATTGGACAACATTTCATCCAAGAATCCACTTTGTTCCCAATGTACTTTCAGTCATTGATTTTTCTATCATATGGCCATCCTTGCTTGGGTAGTAAATATAGTAGCTATTATCCAATATCTGGAAGGTATTTCCTTTAGTTAAACTATGCTTGATAACTGAGAAAGCAAGACCTTTTGGTCTCATTAATCTTACAATAAAGAAATCATCCTATTTATGTAAACATCAAGTGGAAATTGAGCAATGTAGTGCATACATTGTATTGTAAACATCACTTGATAGCTTGGAAAGCAAGGATTACCACTTTCTATCAGTCAGTGATCTACAATCAATGATTGTCCTAATTCTATGATGATCATCTAGTTCAACCTGGAGGCCAATAGCAATGGCTCAACCATCTATCAAAGCAGTACTTTGCCTGTAACTGTAGTATTTTGTAATCTGGTTCAGCGTGGACAGTTGGATGTGTACATTTTCTACTCATCTGATGAGTCGACATATTTTTTTCTCTAACTTGTCAGTCTCAACCTCAGACCCCTGGTCAAGCCAGTTCATAAGAAGTTCGTCTGTGATGTTGCAGACTCAGCTTGTCAGTATGTGCTCCATGTGCTTTTGCATGCCCTGTAGCTCATATTTTATTAGACCAATATGTTGAAGAATGAGGAACACACTTGTCCAGCTACATCACAGCTGCTTCTATGCTGCTGGCACATAACATAGCCAAACCCAATCTCCACACTGGTACATTTGTTCCTTTACTGTCTTGTTGTAACACTTCTGATAACACTTTTCCTAGTTGATGGGGAAACTCCTACATGAACATGTTTGGTGAAATGACCATAAACCTCTGTTCAGTTGTTCTGTATACCATCATAATGCTAGAAAATTGCTCACATTTGGTTGGGATTAACAGATTAGACAAACATTTGCTTGGAAGTTGGTATTTCCTGTTCTGCTAAACTATCAGATTAGGGTTTATTAGGGTAAATGCACATCTTCACCACATTTATCACTTTGCACAACTCTGAGAACAATTAGCTGTTTAGACTAGCTTCCTGATCTGTGTGTAAATATATTTTAGTGTTTCGAATTGTGCTATCCATTGCTCAGTCAACACAACAGCTACAAGTTGTGGCAATATAGTGACCAATGGATAAACCTAAGCCCACTTTGAAGTATGAAAACTATGCTAGATCTATGTTCTTCAGTTGCTCTTCTTGGAGCTCCTGAATTTTTAATTATGGCACCCATCCACTAGTAGGATCTCCTACTGTATGGCTTGACATTGCTGTGGTGTAAATAGATTCACCTCCCACACAATGTCCAAGAGTAGGACCTTCAATGAATGGACAGGGTCTTACTGTGACATTAGAAAATCCATCTGCATTTCCATGTTGTGGACCCAGGATATACATTATGATAAAGTCATGTTCTTGCAACATTGTTATCCAGTGTGCTATCATAACTTCTATCCTGCAACTAAGATAAAACTACTCTTATATCATTATTGCTGGTGGCAGTGTCTAATAGGAATTCATTATTTCAGTATGGATATGCTAGCCCTGAAGCTCAATAAAGCAAGCTTTACAGGAGCACAATGCTTGTTCATATTCCTCACTCCATCCATATCAGTTTTAATGAGAGTAATGGTGTTGATATCTTGGAGAGCTTGGCCATAAACCAAGAAAACTGCAGACATCTCTTTGTACAATATCACCTTGAATTGCCACTTCTGTGCACTTGTATGTATTTTCTTGGTTTCAGTTTCAAGCCTTCTTCATCTGGTCGTATACCATTCTCAAGTTTTCAGTTGCAGACTCAAAAGTGCAGCTAAACACCAAACCATCATCAACATAGACCAGGCACTTCTTCCATTACAGCCCTTTCAGCGTAAACTCCATTAATGTTTCAGAAGAGGTGGGCATATGATACTGGCTGAATGGCATGACATGAACCTCATACAAACCATCTCATGCTAAAATCTTAGGTCTGCTCTCTTCATCCAGCTTGACTTATCAGTATTCAGAACTAAGGTGTTGAACAAATGAGAACTTCCAACATGACCAGACATTCTTCTGTTTGCACCAAGGGAAAAGTGTCGGTATGAGTTATCGTGTTCATCCACCTAAAAATACAGAAACTTGGTGTACTTTCTTTTCATCCTAGCAATCACTACTGGAGGTGACCAAACACTCTCTGAAGGTTATATGATCCCATTCTTTAATATTAATTGTATCTCAGCTCTGGCTATATCTCTTGTGTTCTAGAGAAGCATGTCTGGCAGTAGATTGTTCGGACATATGCCTATATATATATATATATATGTTATGGCAGATCACTATTGTTCTACCCAATCAACCATATGTTCCCATAAATATAAGTCATTCGGTTACTTTCACTAAACTGTTTGCACAGTCCATAACCAATAAACAACATTGGTAACCTCACACTTGCTTTTGGTCATAGTTGGAGGAGTGAAACCTTAGCATTTCAGCCAGCCTTGGTTGCTTCCTTTTCACATACTTTATTGGTGGCCATTCCAGCATTAAATTAGATATCTGTTTGCCCACAATAACTGAACAACAGAATTCATCCCTCTTCAAACAAATAACTGGTTGAGCTAATGCTGTCTGCTTTCTGGACATGAAAAGTTAATTTCATGTATGGTTTCTTTAACCATGTTACATGACATCAATGCACTTAACTTTGTGTTAGTAAACCATTAAACACTGCTTAAGTATACTGAGGTACTGTTATTCCCTCTGCTCCATACAGTCATGTAGTTCGTTGTTCTTGGACTCAAACTTGCTGACATTGGATAATGATCCCATGGAACATCAGTTCATCATTATAGTATTTTGGAACTTGTGTATAAAGTTAAAATCATAAATAATATTCAACGTTAAACTGGTACACAATTAAAAACATTTTATATAGGCCTATCTATGGCCTTCAAAAAGTTGACAACTCTACACGTTTCGACTTTACAACATGATGGAGGTACTTGAGTAAGACAGTATATCTCAGGTGTAACAGCTACTACAAGCATCCTCCTCTCTTGAATGGCTGAATTTACCATTTTGTTTTTGGTTGCTATGGAAACAGCATTTGTAAGGATGAGGATATCCTTCACACATAGGTGGTGCCTTGTCATTTTGACTATAAGTCTCTCGATAAACATATCCATGAGGGTGTCATCACAATCTGCTGGAGCCATCACAGGGTATGGCTTACCATGTTGATGATACAGATTGTATAAGTGGCCAGACCCTTGAAGTGCTCCTTTTCTGAGTCTTGAACTCAGTCTGATGGATTACCTGATTCTCCACTGTGGCAAATCAGTGGTGTAACATGGCAGTTACTATATCAGCATTCTAGTTGCATCTTTCTTAGGTATGTGATGGAATTCAGAGCTGGACCACCAAGCTCATGATCAGACATTGGACTTGCTGCTCCTGAGATCAGCCATTCCAGGCATTAACTATCTGAAATTCTTCAGAAAATTGTTTCTATCTTCTTTCCTCACACATTTCAACATCAAGGCCAGAACCTGCTTTGCTTCATACACAGGTACCTGTGGTAGTAGCCATCGTGTGGCTGATATGCTGCCAAAATTATGAGTATGGGGCAGTAGGAGTACCCTGAGGATCTGGTTCTTAGATGAGAAGTTGGCCCCTTATTCAGGGCAGCATTAGGATGAGACCTTCCTGGGCCTGAGAAGTGCTTTTTTGACTCTGGTCTTTGCTGATTGGGGCTGTCTCACCTGCCAGAGAAATAGCTCTCATTAGCAGACTTCATCCACCATACAGTATTGACTAGAGCTGAAGCTGTGTTATTCTGGCTGGTGATAGGCTGGGAGTCCTGCATAGACTGCTCCCAAGACTAGCCAAGAGGGACTGTGTCATTGCTAGAGGAAGTCAGCCAACAGGAGCTGTTTCACCAATAGGTAAGATGGCAAGCAACATTTTCTTTTTAATTATTTTAGATCCTTTTTGTGGGGCTTGAGTTTATTGTTTATTTTCTTGATTTACGATAGAAAAAATAATTTAAAAATTTTGGAGAAGTTTTTCGAATGCTCACAGACATGTCTGAGACGTAGTCATCTGTGCCCCTCCTCTACCACCTCAAGTCTAATGTTATTCAGGCGTTGATGGGGAGGCACCTTCTGCGGAGGACATACAGTTCATTATATGTTGAGAGGTAGAGTCTTACAGGTGGTCTGGTGCTTTTTCTCCTGTTAGCTCTGAGGCTGAGTTGATGGGAGATACAGGGCAGACTAGTGAGAGTTTAAACTCTATTTTTCCAGCAGCTTCCTTTGCTGAGTCAGCTACTTCTGAACCTTGGATGGACATTCCATCTCCTGCACCCTGTTTAGAACTAGTATGCCATGTTTGTAATGTTTTGAGTATTTTTCCTGAGGTTTATAAATCTTCACCTTCTTTATTGTGAGAAACTGGTCTGATTACCTGGTCCTTCCACCTTCATCAGATATTGCTATGCATGTAAGGAGATTTGGAGATCAATTGCTGCCATGCCTTGTCCTCCTTGTTTACTGGATCTGCATGCCTTGGCTTTCCATCACATGAAGAACCCTTATTTGAACTCTTGGAAGTTAGATCCTCTATTTCCTATTTGGGGCTCTAGACAAAATACCACTGTTCATCTTAATCAATCTCAGTTTCCAGAATTCGTCTTTCACTTACAAAAGTTTTGCATTTTTTATCATATTTGCAACTGTTGTCTGAGGCCTATCATAGATTCCCTACTCAAATTTTGGAGAATCTTATTCATTACTTGACTTCCACTTTGGTCAGGTTATTGGCTTCTGCTCTCTCCTTGGTATCTTGATTGGTTTGTTGCTGGGATCTTTTGGAGAGAGATGCCTTATTGAAGGGAGTTCACTTTCCTACATTGGGCATTATAGATCTCAGAGAAGCTCTTTTTCTCAGACAGTATTTTTGTGAGAATTCCAGACTCCATGGAGTCTAGAGTAGTTGTGGCCTATCTATTTTTTTCACTTTCTACACTGGCTTCTTGACTGTCCCAAAGTTCTTAGACAGGATGGTTTACTGCATTTCCCATTTGAGTTTCCAGACCTCCTGTTTCAGCCCAATGATTCATTGAAATACAAAGGTTATTTTGGCCTTACCAGCAGGGATCACACTCCAGGGTTCTGTGGGGTCTTGTGTCAGTATGGAGACATTCACTACAGGTCATTGGTCATTCAGTTCACGTCTCCTCCTCCTCCTTTGTCTCTTATACCAGTTGGCTTTCCACTTCCCAAGGACCCCCTTACTTCCAACCATCAAGCACATGCCATCCAGGATCTTCTGCACAAAGAGACCATAGAGTGCATCACCTCTTCTTTTAAGGGTTTTTATTCTAAGCTGTATGTAGTACTAAAAAGATGGGTGATTGGTCATTGACCTTTCTCATCTCCATTGCTTTCTCTAGCTTCCTCGGTTTACAAAGAGTCATTTCTTTTCCTTTGGTGGCTCTTTTCTCTTGAACTATGGTTGACAAAATTTGATGTCGCAGATGCCTACCTTCATATCCCGATTGCCAAGTCTTCAAGGTGTTATCTCAGTATTATGCAGGACAACCAGGTATTTCAGTATAGTTCTCTACCATTTGGCCTCACATCTGCTTCATACATTTTTTGCTGGATAGTTTGAGTTTTTTCACATCATCTCCTCTTCCCCCAGTGTTCACACTTACCATTACATAGATAACTGGTTTCTTTTTGCCATTTGGCAGCACTGCACAATAAAACTGTTATCAGAAGCTGTGAGAGCTGGGTTTCTTATCAAAAAGGAGAAGTCTATTCTTACTTCCACACAGTACCTCATCCATTTATGGGTGTTTTACCATTCTAGACCTTTCATCTATGCCTTCAGGCAATGGAATGGGCAATTCTATCTCTTTTGGGGATGTGGGCATCCTTGGAATAACTCATTTCTTTAGGTCAGGCCCACATGAGGGCACTTCAATGGTCATTACAGGACCAATGGATCATTTGCACAGATGCACTGAATTGCCCAGTGAGACTGTTAGATTCTAGTTGCTAGATCTGAGCTGGTGGTTGAACAGAGACAACACAACAGTAGGTGCCTCTCTACCACCTCCTCAGTCAGAGATACATCAGGTGCTTGTATAAAAAATATGGAATTCCAGGGACTTTGGACAGTAGAGGAAGCTTCTCTCCACATCGATCTCTGAGCTATGGCTCAGGGTTATGAATTGTTATGAGGGAAGGTGGTACTGCTTCATTCAGACAATTCCACAATAGTCTTGTACATTTCCAGGCAAGGGGGCATTCACTCCAGATCTTTGTTTCCAAACAGTGGATCATCTCCTATGGCCACACAAACACCAAATTGATCTCCTTGCTTGTCATGTTCCAGTTTCATGTTGGATCTACTCTTGTCTAGGGACACTATAGATTGATGCTTTTGCTACACACTAGACTGCTCAGCTCCCATCGTTCTGATCTCCAGTACCTCACCCTCTGGCTTTGGAAGTAGATGCTCTCACCAAGGATTGGACAGGTTTTCATCTTTCTGCGATCCTTCTGATTTGCCTACATTCCAAGGTTTTGACACTGATTTGGTCCAGTTTTTGTCAAGTTCTTCTGGTAGCACCATATTGGCCAGGCCAGCCCTCGTTTCCACTCCACCAGTATCTTCAGGAGTGTCAGCCTCTCTACCTCTCTTATGTCAGTTTCAGTCGGGCATTTTTCATCCAGCATTTGGCATTTTTCAACTTCATACCTGGCTTTTATGCAGCCATCTCACAACATTAAGGATTGACGTCTTGAGTGGTGTCCTTATTAACACGTTCTGTTTGACATCCTCCTTTGGAAATTTATCAAAGGAAATGCTTTACTTATCATCAATGGTCTCTCAGATATGGATTTAAGCCTGCGTGTCCCACTGCATCACAGCTCTCAATTTTTGACATGGTTGTTTGACAAAGGTTTGGCATCTTCATTTGCTGCCTTGTATAAGGCTGTCTTATCAGCTACTTTTAATATTTCTAAGAGAAGAAATATTTTGTGTCCCTGGTTTTGTCATTACTTTTGAAATCATTTTGGGTTATTTCTCCTTGTTGCCCTTTCCAGGTTCCTAACTGGGATATCACAGTGGTTTTACACGCATTAATATATCCACCTTTTGAACCTTTCGTGTCATGTTCATTATATCATCTTTCACGTACAACATATTTTCTTCTGTTATTGGCTAGAGGGCATCAACATTCAGATGTGTTTGTGTTTCATGTTCGTAGGACATTGTACCATTCCAATTATGTTCTGTTGTATCCAGACAGGTCCCTTCTACCTAAAAATGCAATAGCTGGGAAGGAAGTAAGGCTTTCTTTCCAATTCATCTTCTCTGTATCAAGAGCAATATTATAAAATCAATGGAAATTTTATGCTGTAAAATATAATTCTTTGTTAATTAGAGATGGAGGGTTAGCTGACGATAATGCACAATTTTGGAAAGAAATATTGACTTCATATGTACAATACTCATACCACCCTCATAGGTTATAATGAGTTAAACCATTGCTTTATAAATTTACTCGCTTGTCATGTAGGTTTTTACTCCTGATGATGGAAGCATAAAGCTATTGAAACATGTGGTCATTTTAATTTTGGTCATTGTCCAAATAAAAATTTTATTATGCATTTTAAATGTTCATCTTGTTTTTAATTTTAACATTTGTTACTTTGTTAAACTTTTGATAAAATTTTCTTTTTTACTTATTCAACCAGTCTAAGCTGTATAAGCTTACCTACCTTGCTTCAAAATATCTGATGCCTTCTCATTGAAGAAAATTTCTGTAACTTTCAGACAGATATAGTTTAACACACAAATACTTTCACAATTCACAAAATAGAAACTGAAAGGAAAGTTTCCAGAAACTATAAAAAACAAATTAAATTTATAAATTACCATGTTAATACATGACAATCTAATTCTTGCTCTGTCCAATCATATTTAAAAACTTTCATTATACCTATTTTCACAGCTATATTTTAGTAATAAGTGATTTAGCCACTTGATATAGCACCATAGCAAAGTTTCAACCAAGGCCTGTAAAGAAATTAAGGAAAATGCTTGAAAATCAAGAATATATTCTTAAAAGGTAATAGGTTCTTAGTAAAAATAGTTATTCTTTGGGAATGGAAAAAATATTCTAAAAAAAAAAATTTTTGATAGTTGTTCTACAGACAAATTATTTGCACCTATGCAGAAATCTAAATATGAATATTTTTCTTCATGAACTACACTAAATAAGTGTCAGAATATGACAAAATATCAATTATAAAATATTTTTGAGTTAAATTGTGTAAATACTTAGAATTAAGACATAAAATTTGTAGCAAAAATATATGAAAAGCTAGAGAAAATCCTCTCTTCGAGTACAATAATTTAGGAGTAAGATATTTTGTTCATCCTAAACTGTTGTACATGAAAATGTATCATACATGCAAAGTAGTACAAAATTAACAAAAACCTGTAACAACCTGAAAATACCATTAATTGCATTCTGTGGGTTTCTATGTACAGAGTTCTACAAAACTACTGAATTGTTATTGATGAAAATAAATGTATTACTTTGTGATATTTTAAGACAAGTTTTTATAAACTTTTCACTCTTAAAAACATCAACAATAAAATTTTACAAATGACAAGCCTCAGATATAGGCCTACATCATGTGCAAGTTAGTTGATTACTTTTTTCATTGTTAGAAATAAAACTATTTTTCAAGACATGCAAAAATCAATTCATGATATTTTACAAACAATACTGATGTTCATAAAGAAAAATAAAATAGAGAAATATTAAAGTTCACTAGATGGAGTACTTATGTTGAACATTTTTCAAATGTACAATTCAAGAATGTTTCAAATCATGTTAAATGTTAAGATCTATAATTTGAGAAACTGTTATTCAAAATGGGGGCAGTCCAGAATATTTTAGGGGGGGTACAACTAGATCTGTACTAGCACTTCTGATAAATGTATATGTATATTAATTTCATTGTTTTTTTACTTATAGCTACACACTACTAGTAACTTCAGTAATAAAATCAATTAGAAAACCTACAAGCCCAGTTGGGTTATAATCCAATGATTTCAAAACTTATATCTTTATTTCTAATAATGCAATTGATATGAAAATAAGAACAGTTAAACACAAACTTTTAAAATTTCGTAATTAAAATTAAGTAGGCATAATTATAATTTAGAATAAAATTGTAAAGTCTATACCTAAAATCATATTTTAATGTTTGTAAACATGGTGTCTGCTTCTTTTTGTTTTTTTTAAGTCATCACTTACACAGTCATAGCACTCACACATTTGGTTATTTTGGATATCGACAATACATAAACATCTTCTTTACGAGTATTATATTTTTCAAACAATGAAAATCAATCTTGTAATAAATATATGTTATGAGCTGCAGGTGTCCAAAACAATGCTAACTGTAAACAATTCTTGTCCTTCTAGTTCCCGATGAAGCTACAATGGCAAACATTGGCTGAAATAAAAAGTTTTTTACTATTATCTGGAGGGTAGAAGTCTTTTTCTAACTTTATTGCCAAATTGTCGAAATCCCTCCAGTATGCACTACAAGTTCTGAAAAACAATACTGACTTTGATAAAAAAAAATAAAACCTATAAAGTCTGGAGCACATGCATGTTGTTAGTGTCTGGAACAAGCAATGGTACCAAGGCATGAAAATTTACCGTGGAAGGGTTTAATTGGGATTCATATTGTTCTATATGTTTAGAAATAATTAGTTACTGGCTGATGCCATAACCAGACTACTGTAGACTTCAGTTGTGTTGAATTCAGAAAAACTGAAAAAAGAAAGCTGTTTACAGAAATTAATAGACCAATCAGATAAAAACACAGATATCTAATATTTCTTTTGATACTGTTGGATGTGTTTTTATTAATTTCTGAAAGAAAAAAAATAGATGGAAGGAATGGGGTGGGGATTTCAATCCCCTTGAACCCCTTCTCTAAATCCATGCCTACTTATACAGCATTGAGCAATAGTTATTAATTTCTGAAAAAAATGGATGGATGGGGTGGGAGTTTCAACTCCTTGCATCCCTCCCCTAAATCCATACCTGCTTATACATGAAATAATATTGTTATTTATTTCTTAAAGAAATAAATTATGGTCCTTTACTAGATCTGAGCTTGCTTATACAACATTAAAGAATACAGGTATTAATGTCTGAAAAAAAGTTGGCACACAGGATCACACACGAAAAAGTGCAATGAATTTGGAAAGACCCAGAACTTAAGTGATTTTGATTATTAGACAAGTAATAAAGAAGTTTAGAGACAGGTTTGATATTAAGACAGAATTATTTATGTGCTACAAAATGTACCTAGTGGAATGGTTTTGTAATGATCACTGTGTTCTGAGTTTGGATTCTTTAGATAAATGCACATACTTTAGGCATAAACTACATGTTTAGCTTTCTCGTATAGGGTTAAGATAAATTTGTTGGGCTCGATGGGCATCTTTTATTTTGATTGTTAAATATTGTTATTAAAATTTTTTTTTCAGATCTGAGTTAGTATGTCGTATGAAATTTTGTAATACTTTGCCTGATATTCCCTTTGATCCAAAGTTCATCACATACCCTTTTGAGTCAAATAGGTAAGCATTTATTAAATATTTTCTAAGATTAAAATGCATAGATCATATACAGTGTATGTGTGTACATTAATTAGATAGTAATTCTTTGTTAATCATGACATGTATGTGTAGTTTTGAAAACTACACAAGCCATATAGTTGATAAAACGTGCAAATAACTAAAAATAAAAGTTAATTTTTGATGTAAAATTGCTGATATCATACAATTATCTTCAAAAAATACAGTAATTAGTAATAGTTTGATATACATTTAAAGTTTTTAAAACAGGACTAACTAAAGTAGATGTATGACATATCTCAGTCCCATTCTAATTTACTGTATATATATATATATATAGACCATGTACGTGTACTTTAATATATGTTTTCTTGTGTTCCCTTTCCATATGAAGGTTATAAGTTTGTATGCACTAGATGAAATTTAAGTTATGGATAATTTACTATATAAACATGAAATATGATCTATATGCAGAAGATTATTATAATATACGTGTAGAAACAAAAAACATTTAAACACCTGTAATTATAAATCATTTTGACAGCTT
>NW_013667683.1:208910-212119 GCF_000517525.1 Limulus polyphemus | reverse complement strand
TATATATATATATATATATAAAGTGTAATTCAAGGTGGTTTCACTGCTAGATTAATATTAAAAAGACTTGAATCTTTATTAAGAGATTTTGTAATCTCACAAGATACTCTTTAGTAAATAAAAATATATATAAACCAGAAAACAACTAAATAATTTTTGAAAAATAATAGATTTAAGTTTAAAATTTATATAATATATATATTGATTTTTCAATTAAAAACTTCAATTTTGCAATTCCTTATTTTTTTAAACACGCCTCAAGTTACAAAATAAATCATTTTATTGCTAATGTTAGTAATAAAGAAGAGTTAAACAAAAAATGAATTTGGTAAACAAAGAAAAAAATCGAGATTTCATATATATACATATATATGTGTTTGTGTGTGTACATAGGTGAGGAATGTGCTGAAATATTAGATTACTACGTTGAGGTGAGGGATCTCTAAAAATTGTGGATAATATTTGTATACTTTCAGGTGAGGGATGTGTAAAAATTGTGGATAATATTTGTTTACTTTCAGGTGAGGGATGTGTAAAAATTGTGGATAATATTTGTTTACTTTCAGGTGAGGAATGTGTAAAAATTGTGGATAATATTTGTTTACTTTCAGGTGAGGAATGTGTAAAAATTGTGGATAATATTTGTTTACTTTCAGGTGAGGAATGTGTAAAAATTGTGGATAATATTTGTTTACTTTCAGGTGAGGAATGACATTAAATATTAGATCACGTCATCAATTTTGAAGTAAGGAATATGGAAGATAGTGGATCACTTTCGTTGATTCTGGGGCGAGGGATTAGTTGAAATAGTAGAATAATATTAATTTACTTTAAAGAGGGGAATGTGTTAAAATAGTAGAATAATATTCATTTACTCTAAAGAGGGGAATGTGATAAAATAGTGGATTATATCGATCGACTTTAAGAAAAAGAACGTGTTGTAACAGTGAATTGTATAGATTGAATCTCTTTAAGGTTGGTGACATTAGTAAAAACTGTTCTTATGAAGACAGGGGATAATAGTACTTTGAAACTAAAAATTAGAAACAATTGCGAAATTGCTTACTTGTTTTCTAATTCCTTCTGTTAAAGCTATAAGTTTGAAGTTTTAAATAACCTAAATAAACAGTTTCAAAACGTTTCATATTCTTATTAAACGTAATCATTGTTATTATTCTAAGTCTCTAGAAAATTAGTGACGACCGTTAGAAGTAGAAAATTATTTTACTCATACACTCACATGTAACTGCGGAAATGATTTCCAGTAGCATATTTCTCCACTAGCTTTATGATGGTCTAACGGTTTGAGTTCCTGTTAAGTCACAAAGCCAGCTTCAATTTTCTTAGTTGATGTGATGACATAAAATTAATGTTGCGTAACTGTTGTAGCTTATCAGCGAAAATTCAGGAGTGTTCCCCATGATAAAATATGCAGGAAGAAGGGCTAAAGCTCCTGTTTAAACATAATAAGCATGGCGTTTTAGTCAAAACCTATATGGCAAGAATAAGAACATTAAATACTAGATTATGACCAACTCAGTACATTATTTTTATGTAGAAAATGAATAAACTGTTTTCATTTTAAACAATTAAACGCAATGACAATAATCAGTTGTAAGCAAGATATGATGGGCTTAATGTAATATTATTAATGATGAAATATTAATGACTAGGTAATGAGTAAAGTCTTGGTTTTCACTATAAGTGATATCGGATGCGGTTTAAAAGTTATGGCAGAAAAGTGACATTATTATTGTAATTTTTTCAGAAGGTTGTAGGATAAAAAAAGTCGATTGTTGTCGTATCAGTACAATATACGTAATGTACAACAATTAATGTTCTATTTAGATACTGGTATTGTTCAGTAAATCTTAACCATAAAGTGGATAATAAGTACCCTTATTACTTTTTATAGCATTTAAAATATCGTAACCATGAAAATTAGTAAACTTATGCATCTGTTGTCTTCGTTGGCTCAGTGGTAAGCACGAGGGCTTATAACTTTAAAATTCTGGGTTTGATCCCCACCGTGAGTACAGATAGCACATTATACAACTTAGTGCTGAACAACAACAACAACAAGCTATGTATATTTGTTTGTTTGTTTTTTTTAACGAAGTGCATATAAATATTTTCTAATTATAACACAACCATATCTTTATAATAGCATTAGGAGTGAAAACGCTGGTCATTGTTTTACTATATTTTAAAGTTTATGGCCTTGCAGGACAATTATATTTATGTAGTCACAGGGCTGCGTGGTCCAGTAGTTAATGCTTTTAATCATATTCACCACGTTGTTTTATCTTTGGGCAAGACATTTTACGCCAATTACTTCAGTTTACTCAGCTGTAATGGTGGAATGTACCACCATCCTCATCTATTTGTACCACACGGAATCGTAGTGAAGTACAAACCTTAAGTGCCTTTCAAACCCAAAAAGGATTAACTTACTTTTATGTTAAAAGCATTACTTTCCTTTTACAGATTCAACGGTAGTCATAGTCTGAGCTTAACTAGGTTTACATACGGTGGCATACATACTCATTCTGAATGGTGCGATCGTATTTGGTTGAAGCACTTCCCTGCTGGCAAACGGTGAAAACGTTAAACTCCATTTGGGAAAACAGTAAAATCTTTATCTCACGCTAGACTAACTATGGCGAATGCTAGTATGATAAAACTTTTCTTTTTGTGCAACTACATAAGACACTTTGAACATTCGTTTGCTTCATTTTTTTTCTATCATTTAATTTTGGAAACCTTTCATGTTCAAACGTCTTTACCTATTGCAGTAGTATTCTAGGTCTAATGGGTACACGTTTTGTGGAGGTATACATAATTCTGTAACTATTTATTACGTAAGTAGCCCATCAAACGGATGGGATAAAATAGTCATGGAAACCTTTTTTTTTTTTTATCGCGGGTCAACTATATTTTTTTTGAAAAAATTAGCATTGTGTTGGGTCAGTGATAGTCATATAATTCTTAATACCGGTACATGTATTCAAATATGTATGTTTTTTGTTTTTTTACATACAACAAACAAAATTAACAGTTCCACCAACTTGTATATTTTTCCCTAAAATTGATCTTAATATTATCTGTAGCAGTGACTCTTTCCCCTCTTGCATTTAATATCTTTGTTCTTCTCACATAGCCGAGAAATTTGAACTGAGGAATGATTGTGCCCTCGCAGGTTGCACGGT
>NW_013667683.1:207378-207958 GCF_000517525.1 Limulus polyphemus | reverse complement strand
TTTAATATCGTTGTTCTTCTCACATAGCCGAGAAATTTGAACTGAGGAATGATTGTGCCCTCGCAGGTTGCACGGTGAAGTCAACTTTTGGCGGGTCGGCCAAATCATTGCCGCGGGTCATAGGTTGCCGACCACTGGACTGTATTTTGTAAAATCACATTTTACAAAAACAGTGTAGACCATGAGTAGATTTACCCACTTTTTGAAACCGTTGTACAATAGAAAAGATAGTATGTTGTTACTACAGCCACACAAGCGTGAATGAACAAGTTTTGGTATTTTATAAGACAGTTTCCTTTCTTGAAGTGTTTTCCTCCTTGATTTACACCTAGATTAAAACGTTAACGTGACAGAGCGACAGATATGTCTTTAGCACAAAGATGCCAAGTCATCAATTATCAATAGGTTCTAAGAAACACATGAGAACCTAGAAATTAAAATAAGAAATAAGCGAGATGAAAAGTCCTTCAGTAAACATACTTATGACCTATCCAGTATTTTTTCGAAACAGTTCCAGCAAAATCCTTCTGTTGTGGCTCGGCATGGCCAAGTGGTTAGGGAGCTCGACTCGCAATCTGAG
>NW_013667683.1:177347-206447 GCF_000517525.1 Limulus polyphemus | reverse complement strand
TTTTTACAACAGAGATGATTGTAACGTTTTATTTTTGATAACTATGATTTAATCCGCTATTCCCAAGTAAAAGAATATTTTTATAAATTGTTTACTGCGTGAAAAAAGCCATCGTTTACTGCGTGACAAAAGCCATCGTTTACCGCGTGACAAAATCCATTAGAGAATATTTACATAGATAGATAATTCTAAAAATATATTTAAATACAAACACGTAAGTCACATAAATAATGTTACTTATATTATTATTCCTAGAATGGGTAGTAAGGAAGCAACGCATGTGGTGAGCTTCTGCCCTGCTACAAGTTATTAACTTCACGCTATTAGGCTTGAAGAGGACACAAAATATACGTTTGTTACACAGTTTTCATTTGTATATATTCTCTAATATTGTCAAAATTAAAATTAATTCTTTTAGGTCTTCTACAAATCGATTATTATTAACTGAGGAAAATACTCAGACCACATGAATGGATTACAGATATAAATCACTGTTTTGTTTCCGCGTGTAACTATTGCATAAAACCTCCCCCTCTTTTTCATAAAAGGGTTGGTGTTTACCCTGTCTGAGATATATACACTTTTCATATTCAAGGTATCAAGAGTACTCCTAAACATTTTTTTAAGGATATCGAAATAATACAAAAGTTATGCACAAACACAGATGTATATGGGCCGAGCGTGGGTCAGTGGTTGGCGTCGTGGACTGTGTATCTGAGTTTCAAATGTTCGCGTCCCATTTAAAAAAGAAACTCACGATCCGTACTTTGTGGAATATTGTGCGTTATAACGGCCATGATCAATCCCACTATTCGATCAGACACTAACAGTCCAAACATTTGTGGTAGGTATTGTCGACTGGCTGCTTCCTTCTAGTTCTTCGGTTCAAAATTAATGAAGGCCTTGCGCAGTTAGCCCTTGAGTAGCTTTGCGCGAATATCTGAAAACAAAGAAAGATAGATTTGTTTGTTTGTTGTTAAACACAAAGCTACACAATGGAGGTATTTGTGCTGTAACTACAACGGTTATCGAAAGCTGGTTTTTAGCGTTATAAGTTTTCAGCTTGGGTTCAGCTTTGGAACTTGGGTTCGAAGAAAACAGAAATAATCTTACTCATAAGGAACTAATTTGTCTCTTTGAGTTATTAAAGTGAAGAAGGCAGTTCCTTTCCATATTTTGATATATACAATTGTTAGAAAAATGTATTGTTTCAATTTATATACTACGTCTCAAACTTACTTCTTTTTTAATGTTGCATCGTCAGAATACGCAACGCTTTCTAGCAGTTACAGATTTATAATTGTAAAATGAAAATTTCAGAAAACATTTTGACGATTTATTGCATTCTCCTAGTGAAAATTGGTATTTTTTAATTAAGACATACCAAACAGCTCATCTGATGGATGATATATTCATCAAGCTTACTGTAAGTTAATTCTGTGTGAACGTACAGTTATATTGAAAGTCTTACAAACAACTACATCAGTACCAAAAATTATATGAAGAAAATTATATATATTTTGCAGATATATAATTATTTTATCACTACTCTCTTTCTTTAGAAACATCGCATTAAACTACGTCTAGCCTTAGGAAATGTACTCACATTTTTCAAGTAAGTACCCTCGTTGGAAACGGTCAGTTTACAGATGAGTACTCTCGTTGGAAATGGTCAGTTGTCAGATGGTTACCCTCGTTGGAAACGGTCAGTTTTCAGATGAGTACTCTCGTTGGAAACGGTCAGTTTTCAGATGAGTACCCCTGTTGGAAACGGTCAGTTTTTAGATGAGTACCCTCGTTGGAAACAGTGTATTGATACGTAAATTCAATAACACTTCACAGGTTCTGATCCGTTCCGCAAATTTAGGCTATAAATCTCAACTATCACAGGCATCGATTCGCAGGGAAACAGCAAATCAATTCCATGATACACTTACATTTAAACAACAACTTAGCCTTACATACCAACTTACAAAGAGAATAAAAAATCAAATACCTTAAGAACATACAGTAACGGTATCCCCTCAGTAACTTAATAGGTTTTACTGTACTCTTCCCGCATGCAGGAATGTGGCCATTATGGGGGCCTGTTAGGCTAATTTCAAGAAATTAATTCTACTTATCACTCTATTGGTCTAGTTGTAGTAGACCATTTTTCTAGATACAGACTCTGCATATTAGGTTTAGAGAGGGACGTTGTTGGCTTGGCCATCACATATTTTCTTAATATCAATATTTTTCCCACACGTGAAACTCGCTAATAGAGGTTAGGTTTTGCAGTTTTTGTACCTCTATCGCTGTGTGTGTGGCTTACTATTTCACACGCCTGTCTTATTAACGCACATTTTATAACTTGTGCTTTAGTTTTATTTCGCTCTCTTTAATTTGAATCGCTTTTCTTAAAAGTTGTTTTAAAATTTGATAAAGAGATATTTTACTCTCTTTCCTTGGGACGTTAAACTTGGCATCTGTTGTGTAATATTTAAATGTAACTGCCTTCCCACAACTGGCTGCAGACAGTGAAAGGCAGTAGGAGTTGAGACGGTGTGGGTGTAAGCATTCAGCTCCGTACCTTTAATTGATTTTCCATGATAGCTAACTAGTTTATCATCAGCGTTTGGATATTATTTGATATCCCCAACGCATTTGGGTGCTATTACCACAGTCAATATCCGTTGTAACAACAAGTTGAAAACTAGGACCGACAATGGCAATGCTTATTATATATATATATATATATTTATATACATACACATGACAGTACAAACAGTGCTTACTTAGCTCATTGCATCAGTAAATATCAAACTTTTTTTTTAATTACACGCTACTGTGCATTATGAATAAACATGTGTAGTTTTATTATATAAATAAGGGCAACATTTAGATCATTATGGAAGTTATTACAAAAACAACAAGCTAGATTCCTAATGTCTTTTAATTTTTAATTAGCGTACTGTTTCGTACGTGAAAACTTTCGGTAGGTCAGAAGTCAACTTTCTCTAGTAGATTTAGATATTTGTTTTTTTTATATCTTAAACTGTTATCTTATATGAGATACGGACTAAACGACCATGTCAGAGACTCCAAGGTTTAAGCATGCCCGTCCCTAGTTTTAATCTGTTGTCCAGAAGAAAGGCAACCAGTCATTAGAATCCGTCATGTATACACTGTCACTTTTATAACATGATCACAGCTGGAAATGCAGAGTATTTTCGACTGATCACTTACTCGAACCTTGAGCTTTCAGTGACGTAGCCCGACATGCTAACCACCATGTCACGCCTGGCCTAGTAGATTTACGAAAATATTTTAATATTTCACTAAATAAAACAATGCTTTCACCTTACACACGAAAAATAGATTTGTAAGTGGTTATGAATTTCTAGGCTTTAAACTTTTATTGTCTTTTTAAGATGGGGCGCGGATTAGCCCAGTGACAGAAGTTTGGATTTCGGAACTGGCGAGTCGGTTTCGAATCCGTGAGATAACACAAAATATTCTCCACACTTTAGGTGCGTTATAAGAGTAACAGTCAAGCCCTTAGCACGTAGGTCACTGCTGAATGGCCTGCCTGAGCTCTCTGGTCAATAGCCCAGATCTAGACAGATAGCGTTAGTAACTTTGTCATTAATATAAAAATGCAAATAAATGTTATTTCAACTGCTTTTCGTTTCGGAAGATCATGAAAGAACCCGAATCACAAATATACGGACAACAAATAATACGTATATCAGTATTTATATCTTTCCAGGGAAAGTGTGAAATCATAGAAAGAAATAAGCAAAAAAAAAAAAACTCATTTCCACGTTAGGAAAAGAATACAAATTTTTGGAAGAAAATCGATAGGAAATTACCTCTAGCTTTGATTGATTGGCTTTAATTTATTTTTCTTTTGATCTGAATGTTTTTTTTTACTCTTTTTTTTTGGGACATTTTATTATTAGCTCGCAGCATAAAAAATGCTGGACGAAAACTCGAGGCTTTTCGAGAAGTACTCACATAGCAAACAAAATCTCTAAACGTATTTCTTTGTTAGGAGTTTGAAAGACAATGAATGACAACTTCAACATGTTTGGACTTTTTCTTAGGATATTTTTTTTTCACAGAAAAAACATTAAATATACTTTTTACACATAGAAATATATATTTCAAAAAATAGATTACGATCAACAACATATGTTTTTTTTTAGTATCCTTTTCTTCTCTTTCGTACTTTTGTAAAGCTTAAGCACTGATCATAAGAATATTGAAAATAATTAACTAATTCATGGTTCACCACATTGTTACCTGAAATTTAGGCCTAGTTTGTCTGTACTCGTATATAATATTGCAATAACACTTATTATATAATATTATATAATAATACTCCACGAGTAAACAGTTTCCATCTATTTTATATTACTTTATAAACTTAGAATAAGAATACTCCACGAGTAAACAGTTTCCAGCTATTTGATGTTAGTTTTTGAACTAAGAATAATAATACTCCACGAGTAAACAGTTTCCATCTATTTTATATTACTTTATAAACTTAGAATAAGAATACTCCACGATTAAACAGTTTTCCGCTATTTCGTAATAGTACTTAAGATTACGATAATAATACTTCACGACTAAAAGTTTCTTGTATTAGATTTCGTGTTAGTGAAAGAAACAGCAACACAAACGTTTTCAATATATATTTACAATACCAAAATGTAGCAGTGAAAGGTGTTACCTGTCTTCTGAAAAATAAATAAATACAAAATAAATTTCAAATATTATTATCTTAACTAATTCGGCATAAGTTTAGTATCACAGTTAAAATACTTAAGAATAACTTCTGAACTAAATAAATATGAAAGCTTCACTTCAGCTCTCAAACACAAGAATTGCAAACGATGTATAAACATCGTTATCTTCCTATTTTTGTTCTATTAACAGCATTTACGACTCTCAAAAAACAAGATGCGAAAATATGTTATCTTACAAAAAAAAACTAATATTTTCCCCCTTAATTATTTGTTTGTTTGTAATTAAGCACAAAGCTACACAACGGGCTGTCTGTGCTCTGCCCACCACGGATATCGAAACCCGGTTTCAAGCGTTGTAAATCCGCAGACATACAGCTGTGCCACTGGCGGGAGCTTCCCCTTAATACATCTTTACATTTTTTGGCTCAAATATAATTTTTAGAAAACAAAGATTTTGGAAAGTTATTTTAAGCTTGTATTAGTTCGGAAACATGCATATCATCTGTTTTTTTCACACAATTTGTTCCTTTAATGACTTATTAACTGTATTCTGGGTGTTTACCTTAAAAAAAGTTTTTGTTGTCTTAATGCAAAGCGACACAACGATGTATTTGCACTTTGTTCATCATACGAAATCGAGCCCAGAATTTTAGCATTGTAAGTCCGTACACTTACCTCTTGCTCACGCGTGGTACCATTGGAAGCAATTTCTAAATTTTAAACAACAAATATTATTTGTTTTCTTTATGTTTGCAAAAATTTCATTATGATTTACTTGTACTGATGGTATTATTCCTAGTGTGGAAGATGAATATAAAAGTATTATAGCACCTTCCCAGTGACTCAGTGATAAGCTCTAGAGCTTAGAACGCTAAAATATGTGGTTTGATCCATGTCCGTTGTGTAACTTTGCACTTGGATAATTCAAACAAATGTACTATACCATGAATTTTTTTCAAACAAAAGATGAAAATGTACAATATTTTTTATCCACAAAATAGTGTTCATAATTTAACTGTAATTTTCTCACAGTAGTTATTTAGAAAAAAAAACAGTATGTCCTTCTAGTTTATTGTAAATGAAATGAAACTCTTGATGTAGAAAAATACAAGCTAGTTTTTTATTTTTTACTTATACTGTAAAGGATTTTATGTACAAAACGTCAGAGAAAGATACAGCGTAAAACGTTTCACGTGCACGTTTGTAGCAATTCCTGATCCTCAGACTCATAAAGCTTATTTCGAAGAAGCTTATTATTCTATTAAAATAAATGCATTTTACGTTCAACAGATTTTTTTAAGATACAGACGTTTTTGAACTATTATTCTGCTGCTCAAGATAATACAGATCATCGCTATCGATTCCAGTACAAAGCATGTTTGGCAGCATATCTCGGATCCACATTCTGCTACGTAAACTACAAGGCTACGCTTGGGCCTAAACATAATATAACACAATAAGAAATAAATCAATATTAACAATTACAAAGCATTATAGAAGTTTCTTGGGACTATTGTAAATCATCAAGAGTTAAGAAATATTGCAGATGTTTGATAAAATAATAAACTATTACGTACTACTTTGAAAGTGGAAAGTTTAGTTTACACTTTCTGAATAGCAGATTTAATTTTCAGTGCAACACTTCGTTAAACTACAGAGCTTTGAATTCTGGTAAAGTTCTCTTGTATGTGGATATGAATAAAGTGAAAAAAGAAATATGGAGAAGTAAGGCTTAATGAGCATATTCCATGGGGTACGCTCAGAGTTGGAGAGGCTGATCATCTGAAGACACTGATTTAATTTTGTATTAATATTTGATGCTGGGTGTGTTTTCTATTATGGAAATGTTTTCATTATGGATTCATAAATCTCTCATTTATACTATAGAACATGCTTTATTCTCTATTCAATAGCGAAAGAAATTAAACTTTGTGAATTTGATTTAACATTGTACTAAACATAAAATACACAGTATGAAAGTTTAGAATGAATCACAATTGAAATATATCAAAAATTAATTTTGTAATTCTCTGGGGAGAGGGTAGGGTTTATTGAATGTATTACCTACGATTGGTGACAAATTTTACAGTTTACTTCATATAGGTGTTATGTTATATAATCTATGTGGAAAACGTTTATTGCACTAACAAAAGATAGATACGTCACACTTTACACTCATCCTGAGAACACACAAACATCGTGTGCACAGTGTAACGTTTCCAAAGAAAATACGGCACACTGGAAATCGTAGTGGTTAAATAGAGAATTCATACATACACAATGTTTTCCTTGTGTCACACATTGCGATAATGACTTTTTCGTAAACGTTGGAGGTATAACAGTTGCCGCACTGTATGGTGATTGATTGGTTCATAACACTGCGCCCTCTTACGGACACTGTCGCTATACCATTCTTATGTGATAATTTTGTTCTTCTTTTTAATGTATTAACTTTTGTAAATATATATATATATATATGGAGATATTCTCACAAAAAGTGTCACTTCATATCACTATTATACTATTATTACGTGTTCTAAGATGTTAAACTAAGTGCATAATAATTTTTAACGGCATAACGGCTCACAGAACGGCTCTGAGTTCATTTTGTTTTTTTCAAGTACAAACTTTTAGCTCATAGCTCGATCATCTTTTGACCGATTTGAGATCTGATTACAGTTTTGGACTGATGAAGTCAAACCCTTTCGACTGATATATTTGACCACGCTCAATGTTTCATAGGTTAATTCGCTCTAATCCTGCCTAAGATAATTTCAATTTGAGGGTAAGATGGTAATGATCCTGATGACTAATAAAATCGAATCGGGTATTGCTGGCGCACAAAAATATAGGTAATAATAAAAAAAAAGTCTCATACATTAATTTACTCTAATCCTGGCTAAAATAATTTCAAGTGCTGCGACTATTGGGTTTTTTTCTCTTGTTTCAAGTTAAGCTAATTAATACTGCTAATAGCTACTATTTTCGTTTAAGGGGAATATAGAGGCCGAAAAGATAATAAGAATATAATAAAGTTTTGATTCTAATGTTAGGTCGAGCAACAAAAATGTAATTGCGCCATCTGTTGTTTTCAATCAATCTTCGCCATTGTATTACCTATATTCAACTAGTTATTTGACGGAGATATTCTAACAAAAGTTCATGTCCACTTCTTTTCTTACAGGCACCGATATCATATGTTAAATATATGGCTTATCAACTTACGAACCTGGATGTGCATAAGACGACATCGATCAGCCGGGTTCTGTGGAAAGAAAATCTACCACCTTTTATGATACTACAGTTGAATGGATGTCAGTCAGCTTACTAACCAGAATCACCACACCTATTTCTCAGATATTTCGAATGCTATTTGCAAGTTGATCATAGACTCTTTGTTCACTTAGTTTCTGTTAATTTGTTTCGAAAAATGGCGTGCTTAATATAGCAGGTGTTTGTATTTACATAAAAATTTACAATGAAAACTAACATTTATGCTAAATCTACTACTACTGATGCTTTAAGTATCTTCTAAGAATAACTGTGTATAATGAAATAAAACTATTAATGATGCTGGTATTGTCAGTAGTTCAGCTAAATCGTTCCTTTTTTTTTGCAAGGATACTTTCAAAGCTTTCTTATCAATCAAATGCTCATTACAGAAAGAATAAATCATTCTTGACTGAAGTAATTTTCCAAGCAAGTTAGAGTAGAAAAATATTAAAAGTTGAGTCAGAAGTTTGTTGTGTTTGTTTTCGAATTTTGCTCTTATCCAGATGTTTGAAAATGTGATGCTGTTGGATAAGGAAGTTCTACAAGCTAGTTCGTTTCGTTAATAACCTACAGATTCGAGGGTTTAACTGGCATGCAGTGCAATGATTAAAAAAGCTGGATATCGTAAATATGACTATAAGATGATTCTATGAAAGCTTTATGTAAATAAAGAAACGTGTGATGGATGCTGAAGTTTACAGCAAAATTAATATTTTCTTTCGTATTCTTATTTTCAAGAACAAACAATACACACACACACACATGTTAGGTAAACTTACAAATATCGACTAATGACGAAAGGTATAAAGACACGAAGGATCCCCATGATGGTCGACAGCACAAGGCACTAGGCGTTCTCCAGTGGCTGAACTAAGAGTTCTCAAAAGATTATACGTCTACAATATCGGAAGTAGGATGAAACTATGACTAAAACGCACAAACGCTTTTCTTATCCAATCAGAAAAAGTAATTTTGAGACATAATAGTGACTCCAGCCAAGGTAAGCGGATGGAGTAGCACTGCCGTGACTCTATACACAAGCCAGATTTTTTGTCAAATCTGAAGTGTTGTTATAGGTGTTCCAGACTCTGGAATGCCACTATTTTTATGTTTCTGAACAGATATAATAAACACTCTTAGATTCCATTAAAAACAACAGCTTAATATCTTAGATTAAAAGAAGTAATTAGCCAAAAAGTAGTATAATTATCGTTATTATTCTTTTCGTCATGGCCAGGTGGTTAGGGTGCTTGACTCGCAATTTGAGGGTCGAGGGGTTCGAATCCCCGTCCCGTCAAACACGCTCGCCCTTTCAGCTGTGGGGGCGCTGTAATGTGAAGGTCAGTCCTACTATTCGTTCGTAAAAGAGTAGCCCAAGAGTTGGCGGTGAATGGTGATGACTAGCTGCCTTTCCTTTAGTCTTTCACTGCTAAATTAGGGACGGCTATCGCATGTATCTTTGCGCGAAATTCTAAAAAGAAACAAACAAACTTTTCCTCCTTGTTGAAGAAACAAGGCACATGTTAAGCAATCTTTAGACTGGCATGGAAAAAAAAGCACTGGTATATTAATATGAACTAGGGCTTGACAATTGTAGCACCCACATATGAATATTTTTGATAACTTTAATGGCGAATTGGTCTCTAAAGCCACTAGGCTAAAACTGATGACTTTAAGAGTCTTGAAACCGAATTTCTAGTCTTTAACTTACCCACGTTTAGATTACATCTTTACAGGGTTTCCATTTTTATAAAATTTGGCTCTTTTTTTTTTTTGATATCACGTTCTTTATGGCTGATCCCATTATTCCCGCTGTTTTTGTACAGTTAAAATATTTCGATCAAATTACAAATTAACCCCTCTTGTGAAACGGACAAACGACCCAAGAAAGTCAACTTTTAACTATTTATAGTTCACCATCCTTTAGTATACCAACGAACCTTACTCTAATGGAAGATGGTTTCAACATTCCATTGAGAGAAATACAAAATAACACTTGAAGTACGGTGTATATAATAAAACCTACTACAAAAAGTACAGGTTAATAGTAGTTATATTACCTCTCAGCAGACAAGTTGATTATAGTCGATCATACTAAATATCGTCTGATTGAACTTTGGATGTTTCGTTTCTATCTGACTAACAGTGAAGAAATATAACTTTTTATTATCATAACAAGTAAAGCTTTATAGAAGAAAACGTAAAATCCTACTTTATTAGATCAAGTAGAAAAACTCAAACATTTATCACATTATGATAAAGAAAGTTTAAAATATAACCTTGTAACAAGCGAGTGAATATATTTTGTAACTGACAGATAAATTATATCGGCCTGAACTGGAAGAAAAATAGAAAACATGTAAAATTGACTTAGGGTTGATTAATCGATACAGGGAACACGAGAAGTGTGAATAATCGAATTATATCTAAATAAATATGCATAAATAAATAGAGAATTACAGAATATTGATAAGTTTCACTGAACTTAAAAAATGGTTTATTTATCATAGATCTAATAGGAATAATAGTGGTAAACCTTAATTGATTCAAATGTAATATGAAAATTAAACCTAACAAAATACTATCGATATCTTTTCACTTCCGTAACATGATATCTAATTTACAATTAACTAAAAATGGTATTAGATTTTAGCCGACTTGAGTCCAAACTTTGATTTAGGTAGTCAGTAATTGTTTTGTTAGTTACTTCAACATACACATACACACAAAATCTAAGATAATTTATAAACATATACACAACATAGTCCAATCGTTTTTTTTCTTCTAATCCTAGGTATTTAGTAACATCGAATAACAAAGTTCGGGTTATACCATTTAACAAGACCCCAAAATAAAGCTTTTGTCACTAGATGCACGTGCCAGAATGTAGAAGGAGGGGCTTATCGTATAGAAGCACATCAATGTTTACTTGGGATAAGACCACAGCACGTTCGTGAGAACAGTTACAAACTATCAGCTTGGTTCCTATCGCGTTTTCTACAGCTGAAATAAATCTTTATGGTGCTCGTTCATTTTGTAATCTTTCATTTGTTAGTATTCATCAAAGCTGGTCAACCTGATCCAACGATTTATCTACTGCAATTATAGAAGGATGGGGTTTTATTCTCCAGAGAGAGAGAGCTGCATTCCAATTACAGAAAATAATTAGCTCTGTATTCGATTTGCACGTAGTTAAGTCTACAAATTAAACATTACTGCTTTTCGTAAAGGAAGAACAGCACGTTAGAGCTTTGTTACGTGGTTAAAACCAAAAACATACGATCGGGTAACATTCAAATAACGCTTAAGAATAGATAACTGTTTGAAGGATGGATTTGAATATCAGACTCATCATATATATATCTAAAAGTTTCATATTTATCCTCGTAACGCTAAAACACCAGGTATTTTTTAAATGCAACCACCGTTGCAGTTTTACATTTTAACGAGTTGTACTATTCGAATTTTATTAGTTACTGTGTGCTGTAAACATACTGTAAATCTGGGTAGACCTGCACTTGATAAAATACCTTTAGAAAGTAACCAGTCCATACTGTAATGGTATTTTATGTATATATCAATACTTGTATAATGCGTTTAGAGCTTTACTATTCAACTTTTATTAGTTACTGTGTGCAGTAAACATACTGTAAGTCTGAATAGACCTGTCACTTGATAAAATACCTTGAGAAAGTAATCAGTTTATATATTATTTATATACAGGTATACTTCTATATTGAATTGCTATTCATATTATTCACCACATGAAGTAGGGTGTCAAATAACTGGTTTGATTGGAATGTTTGTTCCCCCAAATTTATGCTTTTAGATTGTTTCAGATATTTTGGAATTCTACATTAAAATTTAAATATTCTAATGCTTCGCAGAAACAAAAACAAAACTTCTCTATCAACATATTCTACCATAAAATTAGGATTTATTATCATATTTAGATAATAATATCGTTCGCGTTGACATTTTAATTCAAATTAAGTCTAGACTGTTATAGTGTACAAATTTAAGTAAGATTGCCAAAAAAGATAATATCTAAAAATTAATCCACTAAAGTCTTCCCATTAACAATAATTTTTGAAATAAAGTATTCTTAAAAATAAAAACAATATAACATAATACATTACCTTGAAATCCACAAGAAATTATTTTTATATTGCTTTTTTTCAAGAAGGATGTTGAATAAGTACTTTCTCCATTAAAAGGTTGAATATATATATAGGTTGGTTAAATTATAAGATATCTCACAAATTCTCGATGTTAATAATATATTGGTTCAGTTATTAGGCATAAGAATAAGAAGCACGTTTTAAGGGCTATATGGCTTCGTGTCTTCTGTTTTCCAAGTCTTCTCATGCTCGTTATTTATGGAATTCCACATACTTCCTGTAGAGCATGTGATTACCGGAGAGTCATGTTTTCTCATTCACTGACTATTAGCCTAAAACTCCCCATAAATTTCTCGTATCTTATGTGTCAAAAACAGTCTGGCATTTCAATCCTGTTTCGGAATAGGCTTAATATTTTCTAAATAAATAAATATATATATATATATGTGCGTGTGGAGATTTGTTTTAGAAAAAAAATATATATAGAATTTATGTGACTTCTATTGGCCATAATTCAAGGAAAAGGTTCAGCGAATCAGTCAAGGAGTTATTTATTGGGTGTATGGTGGTATATATAAAAATATATACATTTGTATGCATATATATATATATAATCACCATATATATATATATATATATACACAACAACAACTATAGGTAGAACATTTTGTATTTATTTAGTTGATGTCAGTCTACGATATTAACAGAAAACTATAATATCTTTACATTTAACGCATGTAGTATTGAATATGCTAAATACTCTCTCTTTGTATATATATATATATATATATATAGGGAGACATTCTACGAACGATAATTGTGTAATTATTCTTGTTTAATTAACGTACATGAATGTGTACACAAATCTTCTATAACTGCTAGAAGTTTTCTGGTAGCAATATATTCTGTCTAGAATGTTTTCACTTCACACTGTTTAGAGTCGTGTTTTCTGAAAAACGTCAATTGCATTAAGCTGGTGAAACTATTTAGACGACATTAGCAAACTCGAGGTGTTTAGGTTTTATGCTTTGTTCTAATAAAACCGATAAATGTTTAATTATGCTCTGTTACGGCATAACTGTATTGATCCAAAATACATTACTGTTTCTTTTAAAACATTCTCGTGTAGACAGTTAATGTAAACAGACAATAGTACAAATCAAATGTTGCAATATGATATTGCAAGTGCTCTAATAACTTTTTGATTCAAATTCTAATTACATAACAAGGTTGATATGTAATTATCAAAGTCCAAGTCAGAAGATCATTTGATTCGTTATACATTAGTTGATCAACGTCCAGATCCTAGAACATACACGACAATATAAATTAGTAAAAGTAACTAAACGGGATTAGTATATTAAACTGAACCCATATGTTATAAAATCCTACCAGTATTGGAAGTATAAGCCTCCTTCTCTAAGTCTTTCAGAAGTTTTGTTCATAATGAAAACACAAGTATTGCTTCAAAAAAGTTATAAACATAACTCCAACTGTTGCTGTGATGGAAACACTACATACTGTGATATTCAAGGTTTACTCCAGGTCACATGAGATGTGATAAAAATAAGAAACACAATGATATCCAAGATATATTTAATATAGATTAACATTAGGTGTGATGAAAACACTACACGCAGTGTCATATAAGGTATGCTTACGACAGATTACATAAGGTGTGATGAGTCAATGTACAGAGTAATATCCAAGATTTACGACAAATTACATAATGTGTGATGAGTCAATGTACAGAGCGATATCCAAGGTTTAAGACGAATTACATAAGGTGTGATAAGCGATATCTAAGGTTTAAGACGGATTACATAAGGTGTGATGAGCCAATCTACAGAGCAATATCCAGGATTTAAGACGCATTACATAAGGTTTATGACAGAATACATAGAGTGTGATGAGCCAATCTACAGAGCGATATCCAAGATTTATGACAGATTACATAGGGTGTGATGAGCCAATTTAAAGAGCGATATCCAAGGTTTACGACAGATTACATAAGGTGTGATGAGAGATATCCAAGGTTTACGATAGATTACATAAGGTGTGATAACGATATCCAAGGTTTACGACAGATTACATAAGGTGTGATGAGCTATATCCAAGGTTTACGAGAGGTAACAGTGACTAACAAAAATGGCTAAACTTTATCAGGTATAAAAATACTTTTAATAAAACATATATTTGGTTTCTTTGTATCACATATAGTTTTTAAGATATACACATGCATAGTTGCAGGGGCTTATAAGATAATTGCTTATTTAATGTACTCAATGCACACAAAATAGTGACATTATAATCAATAACAAATTGTTAACAAAATACTACATACATTTGTCAAGCAGTGGAATGTCTTTTATTAATATACTGGGTGTTCAGGAAAAAAAGACACTAATTTTAATTCGTTATATATATATACTGAACTCACCCCCACCAAACGTACATGCCTCACTGTATACCTTAAAATCAAAAGCCGTCACTCTATTAATTTGTTTTTACTTTGCTTTTAATGAAATCAATAGATTGTTTGTCAAAAGACTGCTTTGTTTGTAATTATGTTTCAATGTAATCATGATAGCCCAACCAAATGACATTATACACAGACAAAGCTAAATGTTTGGTCACTGGGAATCTAGATATTATAGAAAACATTCAATTAGATTTTTAGATTCAGGTTGATAGAGGTAATAAACTTCACAATACCTTTTGTAAGAGAAAGACCAAAAATAAACAAGACGGAATCCTCAATAGCCGCGGCACTTGAAATTTGTTTAGGCTTTTTTTTTCCTTTTTATCAGTTATATTTTTCTGCCCCAGCAATACAAAATGTGGGGCGCGCGTATACCCGATTCAATTTTATTACTCATCAGGATCTCTACCAGTTTACCGTCAAATTGAAATTCTTTTAGGCAGGAGTAGAGTAAATTAATCTATGAGATCTTTGGGGTGGTCAAATACATCAGTTGAAAGGGTTTGACCTCCTGAGTCCAAAACTATAATTAGATCTCAAATCGGACAAAAGATGACGGAGCTATAAGCTGAAAAATTGTTCTTAGAAAAAAAAAAATAAAACTCAGAGCCATTCTATGAGCCGCTATACCACGGCTAAGAAAAACAAAAAAAACGTCAAGTAGTGATACGTAAGATGTGATGAAAACACTTCCACAGTGACTTTAAGGTTTACGATAGATTACACAAGACCAGAAAAGCGTATTAGTGTCCAAAACTAAACAAATAATGTTTTATTGCCTTTATGCTGCCTCTTTTTGGGCATAGGGTTTAATATGTTAATACATTAAATATTCTGGCAAATAAATAAAACTGACGAGGAAAAAAGCTGGTTTCTTGGAGAAGGGGGACTCTTCAGAACCGGTGCGCTACCCCTTACGTCGTTGCTATTTCGCTTGCGAAACCAATCACAAAAGAAAACAAACATAGCATAAGAACGCAGCGAACCAGATGCTGGCAGTTATAACTGTCTTACAGCATCTTTAGATGAAATTAGAAAATCATATAACCGAAGAAAAACCCGAGGAAAATAAGTAAAAAAGGAAAAAAAAAATAAAGACCAGAGGGGAAGTGGATTGTTTTCGTACTTGGTCATATACTTGTTTTTCATTTTATTTCCATAATGGAAAAAAAAATATCGAGAGAAAATAATTGAATGAAAATAACGTCTGATAAAATACACATATAATACAGTTGTAGCTGTTAAGTTAATATTTAATCAAAATATTTACTACTACACAATAGTTAACGATTGTTTCTCGCGTTCCAACATTTCTGAGAATGTGATCAGAAAAGAGTAAAATAATTACTAAGGTTTTACGTCGCGAATTATTTATTTGTTACACTTCTGTGTGCATATTTAACTCACACAGGATTTTTTTGTTTCTTTGTTCATTGTCAAACATAAAATTACATAATGGGCTATCTGTGCTATGCTCAACACGGCTATCGAAGCCTGATTTTTAGCGTTATAAGCCTTCATACTTACCACTGAGCCACAGGGGGGTGCAACTTAAATAGGAGAGGCGTAAGTAATAATTATTACAATTCACTAGATTTAAAATACGGAGTAAATGTTTGGTAGGAGAGCCACAAACACTAAACAGTTTTCTGAAGTTGAGATTGTTTGTAGAAACATGTACAATCAAAACGACCCCCATCCCCGAGGCTCAGCAGTAAACTTGGAGACTTATAAAGGTAATGTTCGGAGTTCGATCCCTGTAATGGATACAGCATGGATAGTCTTTGTGCAGCTTTGCTCTTAAAAGTAAACAATAAAAACGGCAAATAATTCTGTGTGTACTGACGATATGGATACACCTTGCCTGGATTTGTTGTGTTTAATTCAAACAGAGCAAAAAACTAACATCAAAGTCTGAAGTAACTTACACTATCCTGTTGTGGGAAAAAATGCTAGGTTTTTATTTGTTTTTTTACTGTTGAACTGCACTTTGTTTTCATATTTGTTTTTCCTGAGCAACTGACATTTCTGCAGCTTCTAGGTTACCGAGAACGTGTGTGAAAAACGTGTTTTAAGAACTTTAAAGAATCAAAAACTTTCAAACAAATAAGCTCTAGGTTATAACAAGGTTTTGCTCCTTTCGGATGGCTCTGAGCTATAAACAAAGAATTGAACGTATGAGATCATGTTAAATAGGACAGGGCAATGTTTCACCATCCTGATTTTGCATTGCTTATATATACATACATAGAGAGAGAGAGAATTTGATATCTCCAATTCTACTTACCCAACTTGTACCAAAGAATCAATAAGCTACTGAATCAAGCAATCAATACTTCAGTATCGGCTACCGATACCTGGAAATATAAGTCTACTATAACTGAACGAAAAGACAGAACATACTTTGATGTAACTTTACGTGTAACAATAAGTATGTGTCCCTTGCATTAAAAGAACATAAATACATTTGGATTCAAGAGCGGTTAAAATAAGAAGAGGTAAGTATGTGTTCCTTGCATTAAAATAACATAAATACATTTGGATTCAAGAGCGGTTAAAATAAGAAGAGGTAAGTATGTGTTCCTTGCATTAAAATAACATAAATACATTTGGATTCAAGAGCGGTTAAAATAAGAAGAGGTAAGTATGTGTCCCTTGCATTAAAAGAACATAAATACATTTGGATTCAAGAGCGGTTAAAATAAGAAGAGGTAAGTATGTGTCCCTTGCATTAAAATAACATAAATACATTTGGATTCAAGAGCGGTTAAAATAAGAAGAGGTAAGTATTTGTCCCTTGCATTAAAATAACATAAATACATTTGGATTCAAGAGCGGTTAAAATAAGAAGAGGTAAACGTAGCACACCGTCTTTTATTTTGTTAACCGCTTTTTTTTCTTTTCATTTAACTGCAACGTCTCTAAAAGGTTCGAATAATTTTCCCGTTAAATATGCGATTTAATATACCATGTAAAGTTTACGTAGCAGTCTCAATTTACCTTATAGTTCCTTTCAGTAAAATACTGCATTTCATGTGCTTCTAAAACAAACATAATTTGCCTGTCTAGTTACCGACTTAATGTGAATACGAAATGTTCTTTCGTAACATAAAAAAGTGACACACACACACACATATACATATATAAATTTAAGCTTCAGTATTATTTTCTGTACCTAGTTAAAGTAGTGTTATGCATGCCTTTTTCTCACATTTCGTATGCTTGTACACTTTCTCTCTCGCAGAATCAGTTTTACATAGATTACAGTCTGCGGTGAGCATTACTTCATTGCTGGATATTGAACAGAGACGTGCAGAATTATTCTAGCTGAGATACGGGTGAACTGTAATCGGATGCGGACTATTGTTAACAATAAAACGTACGGCGATTTAGGAAAATGTTTTTTACTTTCTTCCTTCCGATGGTACAACAATATGGCTCATTACTTATAATGATGAATTCAATCCAGTGTTTAACCCAGTGTTCATGTTTTTTTTTATATTATGTACGAATAATGCCTCAGGACGAAACCAAAGATAAGTGACACTGAACGACATTTGGGAAAATAATGTCACCAGTAACTAATGGATTATCTTCGTTTGTGATGGATCAAAAACTAAAATCACGGCACAAACATGACTTTTATTTTAGGAATAATTGAAGGTTTGTAATATAAAGGATTTTGGATGCTAATTTATATTGTCTAACTTGTTGTATGTGTATGATTTTTTAAATAAAGCTATATTTGATCTGTTATCTACTACAGATCTATTTTGGATTTGCTTTGAACTACAAACTATATATCTGATTTGTTATATAATAAACAATCTATATTTGATGTTATATACTACACAATCTACATTTGATGTTATATACTACACAATCTATGTCTTATATATTATCTATTACATAGTCTTTGTTTGAGTTGTAATATACTGCATAAACTATATAAAATTTCTGCTCTGCCACATAATATGTCTCATCTGTTATATACTACACAATCTACATTTGATGTTATATACTACACAATCTACATTTGATGTTATATACTACACAATCTACATTTGATGTTATATACTACACAATCTATGTCTTATATATTATCTATTACATAGTCTTTGTTTGAGTTGTAATATACTGCATAAACTATATAAAATTTCTGCTCTGCCACATAATATGTCTCATCTGTTATATACTACATAACCTATGTCTGATCTGTTGTTTACTACATAATCTATGTGTGACCTATAATCTAAAACATAATCTGTGTGTGACCTATAATCTAAGACATAATCTATGTCTAATCTGTAATTTACTATACTTTTTGTATCTGATCTGCTATATACTACACAATCTGTACCTGATCTGTAATATACTATACAATATACCTGAGCTGTGAACCTACTACACAATCTGTGTCTGATCTTTAGTCCATTACAATTTGTTTGATCTGTGCCCTACTGAATAATTTGTGTTTGAGCTGTGATCTACTACACAATCTGCGTTTGACTTACAATATACTATACAATATAGCTGATCTGGGAACCTACTATACAATCTCTGTCTGATCTGTAAACCTACTATACAATCTCTGTATGATCTGTAAACCTACTATACAATCTCTGTCTGATCTGTAAACCTACTATACAATCTCTGTCTGATCTGTAAACCTACTATATAATCTCTGTCGGATTTGTAAACCTACTATACAATCTCTGTCTGATCTGTAAACCTACTATACAATCTCTGTCTGATCTGTAAACCTACTATACAATCTCTGTCGGATCTGTAAACCTACTATACAATCTCTGTCGGATCTGTAAACCTACTATACAATCTCTGTCGGATCTGTAAACCTACTATACAATCTCTGTCTGATCTGTAAACCTACTATACAATCTCTGTCTGATCTGTAAACCTACTATACAATTTCTGTCTGATCTGTAAACCTACTATACAATCTCTGTCGGATCTGTAAACCTACTATATAATCTTTGTCGGATCTGTAAACCTACTATATAATCTCTGTCTGATCTGTAAACCTACTATACAATCTCTGTCTGATCTGTAAACCTACTACACAATCTCTGTCGGATCTGTAAACCTACTATACAATCTCTGTCTGATCTGTAAACCTACTATATAATATTTGTTTCATCTATGAGCCGACAACATAATCTAGGTTTGATTTGTATACTGCACAATATATGTCTGATCTGTAACCTAGTACACAATCTGTGTCTGATATGTAATTTACTACACAATTTGTATCTGGTATATGACCTAAAACAGATGTGAAAATTCTCCATTTGTTCTTATCGGTTATCAAAAACAATCATCATATATTTTGTATAATCTCATTAAAACACACACACACACATATACTTGTATATAAATTTACATTTACACGTCACAAGTATTGAATATTTTGTACATTCACTCACCACCAAGTTTCTCTCATACCACAAGTATTTACCACCTCTGTTCTTTTTGTTACAAGCTCTCATCGCCAATACTTTATATGTTTTAAGCATCCTGTAACAAGTTTCAGGTTTTTCAATATTCACTAACCGCCAGTAATCTGTGTGATTGCAAACATCTATCACAGATGTTATACATTGATATAACACTCTATATCAGTGTTATACTTCTTACGGCCCCTAATCACCAGTGTTATACCCATCATGGCCCCTAACCGCCAGTAATCTGTATAATTGCAAGCACCTATTACCGTTGATATACACTGATTAACTACTGTGTATGAGTGTTCTACTCCTTACGGCCCCTAACAACCAGTAATATGTGTGATTGTAAACACATATCACAGTTGATATATACTGATATAACCATTGTGCATCAGTGTTATACCCTTCACGGCCCCTAATCACCAATGTTCTACACCTCACGGCCATTAATCACCAGTGCTCTACTCCTCTCACCTGAAACATTCTATCCGTTACCACCCTTTATCATCAATGTCCAATCTATCATGAACCCTTACCACCAGTGTTCTACTCCTCACGGCCATTAATCACCAGTGCTCTACTCCTCACACCTTCTCACCTGAAACATTCTATCCGTTACCACCCTTTATCATCAATGTCCAATCTATCATGAACCCTTACCACCAGTGTTCTACTCCTCACGGCCATTAATCACCAGTGCTCTACTCCTCACACCTTCTCACCTGAAACATTCTATCCGTTACCACCCTTTATCATCAATGTCCAATCTATCATGAACCCTTACCACCAGTGTTCTACTCCTCACGGCCATTAATCACCAGTGCTCTACTCCTCACACCTTTTCACCTGAAACATTCTATCCGTTACAACCCTTTATCATCAATGTCTAATCTATCATGAACCCTTACCACCAGTGTTCTACTCCTCACGGCCATTAATCACCAGTGCTCTACTCCTCACACCTTCTCACCTGAAACATTCTATCCGTTACCACCCTTTATCATCAATGTCCAATCTATCATGAACCCTTACCACCAGTGTTCTACTCCTCACAACGTCCCACCATCAATTTTCTACCTCCCCTGACTTGTTTCGACCAATATTCTGTTCTACCATGACCTCTAACTATCAATGTTCTATTCCCCACTAACATTCAACAAGGTCGTTCTGTTTTGTTTTATTTGTTTGTTTAGGGTTTACATATTCATTAACTCTCCCAAGTGTGTTAGGTGTAAAGAGTGTGAAAACGTACATCCTATGATGGTGATATAATGTATTTTTCCTTCCTAGATGTTAAACTTTCATTGAGATTTATAATTATTCACATATGCTCCCTTTATAGGAACATGTATTTATAACTACGTGTATAATCATGGCTAGGAACATGTATTTACAACTACCACATAATCATGGCTAGGAACATGTATTTATAACTACGTGTATAATCATGGCTAGGAACATATATTTACAACTACCACATAATCATGGCTAGGAATATGTATTTATAACTACGTACATAATCATGGCCATATTCATAACACAACGGATATTATCAGACTAAAGTTTTTGAAACATAATCATAAATCAGTTTCACTTGTTTGCGATGAGACTGCAGAAAACAATTTTACTGAAAAACTCGCAAATGCTCAAATTAAATCAAAATTTGTAAATGTTTGTTTTAGCGCAAAGCTACATATTAAGCTCTATTCACTGTGTCTACTATAGTGAATCAAATCCCGGAATGTTTAGCGCTGTAAATCCGCAAAGCTAACGCTGACCAAACTAATGCAAGAGAAGCAAGTTTAAATTGAAATCATTTTATTTCAATTAAATTTTGTTTTGTTTATTTTCGAGAAGCACTTTGAGATATTTCAGGATTGTTTTGTTAATCACCCTGTTATGATCCGTGTGCTATCTGATTTCGTAAATTAAAAACAAATCTGCTTTATACAAGTGTCTTTGTGCTACAATAAATTTTCTACAGAACAAATTATTGTACCACATTTATAACATTCCTGTGTTGTCACCACAGGTTTTATGTTTTATGTTTTATGCAAGAGTAAAGAATCACACCTTTGTTTGTTTGTAGTTAAGCACAGGGATACACAATGGACTATCTATGCTCTGCCCACCACGGGTATTGAAACCAGGTTTCTAGCGTTCTAAGTCCGCAGACATACCGGTGTGCCACTGGGGGGCCCACACCTTTTGAAGTAAAAACTAAAACCTAACTCTGTTACAAGCACAAGTCGTACACGTGCAATCCAGCTCAAGTCGTCTAAACATATTATATTATGACATAAAATAAACATCATAAATCCTATTTAATTTAAAAAGGTAAAAATTATATTCGGATATATTATGTGAAGAGACAAAATTATCTATTTTCACACCTTTGTCTTTCTTTCTTCTGAACAATTCATAAAAAATGCACGAGAATGTCGAACAAATGAAAGTTGAACTAATAATTATTACTCGTAAGATTGAAGTGTTCAAGTTTATTGAAGCGAATTTGCAAAACGACCCAGAATATTTTTTGTAACATTGAAATTACACAATTCATTTCATTTGTAGGTTTGTTATTTCGTGTTTCCAAGTAACCATTATGAAAATCTATAATTTCGACGCCAAATAGATTTGACATTACGAATTCTAGATGTTTTTGTGTGTAGTGATTAATATCAACAGTGCAACTCTTTATGAGCCAAATTGTTGAAGTTATTGGTACCGAAACTGCTTCAAAGTGATTGAGATTGTTTATATTGAAATGTCGTAACTTTTATATATATTGTAGCTTTATATACTACTTTTTTAATCCAGTTTCAATGGTTTTTATGAGTGGTGCAACGGTAAAAAGTCCATAAAATCTACAAAAGTTTACACAGGATAATCACAGTACATGTAGAGCAGTGAAACATTAATACTGTTACATCTTATATATATACAGGAATGGGAGGTAACATATTATTCTAAAGGATAATTTAGCACCAAATCTTGGCTGTCAAGTTGAGCTGAAACAGATGTTCATTCGTTCATGTGTAACAGCTTTCATAAAAATATTATCAGCAAGTTTTCTTGTGATAAGCCTACAGCGCATTTTATCACTTATTATCATCAAGCTCTCTTGTTTAAAGTTGGATTACTTGTTTGGTGATAAGCACAAAGCTACACAATGGGCTACCCACGAATATCGCAAACTGATTTTTAACGTGATGAGCCCTCAGGTTGATCAACCTAGGGGGGGGGGGGCTTATAAAGAGCCCATAGTGCGTTTGATTTTTTTAAATATAAATCCTCATTTGATATTGACGTTGCAATACTGTAACATTTAGCTTCATCCCGATTGATGCAACAATATCAAACATATTACTCCTCCACTGCTACTAAACTAGGAGGCCCGGCGACTCGTAATCTGCGGGTCGCGGGGTCGGATCCCCGTCACACCAAATATGCTCGTCCTTTCAGCTGTGGGGGCGTTATAATGTGACGATCAATCCCACTATTCGTTGGTAAAAGAGTGGCCCAAGAGTTGGCAGTGGGTGGTAATGACTAGCCTATTTTCCTCTAGTCTTACACTGCTAAATTAGGTACGGCTAGCGCAGATAGCCCTCATGTAGCTTTGCGCGAAATACATAACAAACAAACAAACTAACTAAACTAGAAATATCGCCTGAATACCAGGGTAAGCTGAGCTGTTAATGATGTAGTTACACAATTACACACTATAACTCTTAATCCGAGTTTCTTGTTTTGTATTGCATATAATCTTTGTCTTAGTTTCACACATGACTGATATATATATATATATATATACACACACCAGTCATAGAAAACAACTTAGTGCTTATTAATTAATCCTTAAAATGGAGAGACGAGTTTCCCAAATTTTTCCAAACTATTTCTTATTCACCGCTCATCCATTTCTTACTGACCTTTTAATTCCCCTCCCTCCAGTGGTTCATTGGTAAGTCTGTTGGCTTATAACGCTACAATTTGGGTTTCGATACCCGTGGTGGGCGAGAAAAGAGAACTTATTGTCGAACTTTGTGCTTAACAAAATCCAATCCAATCCTGACCTTAAGAAATTAAGAGGTCAAAGGTTTTTATGTTTTCTGAGTAATCCTGCTGCTAGATTGAGAAATAATCCACTCTTATTATTATAATTACCCATCGATGGTTCAGGAAAATGTCTAAGGGCTTATAACGCTAAGATACGGGTTTCTATTCCCGAGAGTAGTCCATTCTTGTTTTCTGAGCTTAGTTGTTTGTCAGTAAACAAATTGTAACTAAAGTATTCATGGAGGTGAAACGTTTCCTTTAAAAATACACGATAATCAATATAATAATCATTCTCTTCGGTGTTTTTCCTTAGAAATGAAATTTACATTTTGAATTCGAAGTGTATCTAATGTTATAAGAACTGTATTTGTAAACACTGTGTCACTATTTCCCATATTTTCTTTGCTATCATTGGCATTGTTCTACTTTCACGCGTTACATATATTTCCATATTATTCTAGAGTTTGTAACTGCAAGACCTAGTCGACACGTTTTAGTGGATAGGATTAAGGTTTTAAACAAAACGCAAACCTGATAAACTTTATCAAACAAGCATATACTCCATAGGCAAGTATAATCCCATTTATGTTTTATTGGAAGAGCTTAAGTTCCAGAGAAAACAATTATGCTGATAGATATTTATAGCAGAAACTTATATTTCAGGGAAAACATAATTTAAATATAGTGAAAAGAGGAATTAACCTTTGGTATTTCTTGAAAGATATTAACATGTACTGAAACAATGTCGGTTGAAAACGACTTGTGACGAATGTCTTTTTTTTTCTACAGCTTTCCATTTCTGGTGGATTAGGTACTTGCCAATAATACAGAGTTATTCAACCTATACCAATATTTTCCACATTTCTTTCACTGCTGACAGACTTGACTCAGAGACCACAGGGAGATTGTGATAAAATTCGAACGGTGTATGATATTCGTAGACGTAAAAGAAAAGAGAGCTTGAAGCTTTCATCATATACTTTATTATATTCAACTGCTAAATGATTGTTTTGTATACGTAGGAGATCAAAAGTCAACATTTATAAGGATGTAGATAGATAAATACAATCACCTCTACCCAAGGCAAAAGTATGTATATTAATTTCAGATGTTTCGGGTTTGTTGGGATTTTTCTTCTTAACCCTAGTCCTGTTTGGTGATATTACAACTTGATGAATAGCAAACCAAATCAAGGTTGCCACCTCGTGGGAAATACCTGCTGAAAGGTGCTTCGGCCACGACGATTCTTATTAAGAATGGGTTCCTTAAAATGATTGGCTGTCAAGAAAATTCTGTCAGTTTCAGCACCAACATAGCACGAAACAAGCGCAGCGGGAATACCAGAACGATAAAGGTAGCCTAAGAGGGTTGGGTTACCATGGAGATAGTTACTTTGGTAGCTGTGCTGTTTTAGTCGAAAGTTCTGTATCACGTTGATTTCTACAATATCTGTTAATTTGTTTTTTATTATTATTCTGTTCATTAGAACACTTTAATTAAGCTGATTCAAAGTTTTCTAATTATACTTAACTGGAGGCCAAAGACATTCGAAATGTTGAATAATAGATGTTTATTTACGTACAATTAACTGCAGTCTACTTTCATATGGGTTCATATAATAACATTTATAGAACTCATTACAAATATAAGCACATTTAATGAATTTTTAACAAGTTGGTCTTCAATACAGCTATAATCTAGCTAGTAAATTTTTAGTAGTATTTTTGAAATACTTACTGTCCGTATCACATGTTTATTATCGCAGCTAGCCAGACAATACGTTTGTATTTATGAAATTCATTTTGTCACCATAGAAAATTTCAAAATTGGCCAGGTAATACATTTGTATTTATATAGAACTCAGCTTGTCATGATCTAAAGTCTCAATATTCTAACAATATTCTAATAATGCTGTGTTTACAACTCACGTAACTCTAACAATAATGTAAATAATGCTATTTTCAGGACTCACATAACACTAACAATAATGTAAATAATGCTAACACTAACAATAATGTATTTCAAAACTTAGGAAGGTGTGATAGTTATTACTTTGTACTTTAAGATATCTGTTAGAAAAATGAGACTGATAAATATGTAAGGCACAGTACACGTTATTTGAAAATGCTTTTAAACAATACTTTTGAAATCTCCTCTTCATGGAAGAGAATTAAATTGGATTAAAAACATTTTAGATCAGCGTTAGAAAATACTCCCAGACTTGTAAGACGGTGGATGATATCTTTAGTATAAATATGAAGATTCTACTTATCATGCACTATAAAAATGTAGAATTTTATAATATTCAAAAGTACGTAAAAGCAGAAGAAGAAGCTGGCATCATAAAATAACAATAACAACCAACAACCCGAACACTTTAACAACCAATAACCCGAACACTTTCGGTAAGTGGTCTTTCCTTTATCACGGGTAAATGGCAAATGATCATTACAAGTATGTTGATCATTTACGTAGTTGTTTACTGGAATTGAGATGTCACCTGTTTCTAGGAATATAACCTAAGTTGTGAAATAGCGTTGTTTGTGTAAGTGTATCCGTGTGTCCGTGTGTGATGTGTAAGTGAAAGGAAACAAAGAAAAAAGTAGGTTTGAAATAAGAACGGTTTACAAAGACATGTGTTTGGGCAATAAATAACATCCAGAACAATCGGAAAGTCATCAAGGAAATCACTTAACGATACAGGGACTTTATATTAATATTAAAATATTACAATACAGCGATAAGATGAATTGTGATTAAGTAATAAGAGTTAAAATATTAGTAACGAAATAATAAAGAAATTCGTTTCAAAACAGACTTTCCTAAGATTTTCAGTTAAAGGACGAAAATCCCCAATACCGGGGTCAAGGTTCATATGTGGTAATAATGTTTAGAACAATGGTCAGGTAGGCTTCTTTTCTTTCTCTGTTTACTTTTGATTGAGATCAGATTTCAATACCAACGAAAACTATGTTATTCATGGAGTTGTCAGGAAACAGAAAGGTGTATTTTAATATTGAAGAGAACTTATGGTATTAAACCATTCTGTAAAGGAAGTATAAGTTTTCCAACACGCTGACGGTTGCGTGTTTTTTCCTGACAACAGATTGGTTTTGTTATACTGTAGTGGTTTTTAATGTTGGGCAGAGAAAGTATTGACGGTTTCTATAAACACACAAGTCTAACATAGAACTTTATTACAAGGGAAACAGCTACTCTGTGGCGCGGTATAATTGACTTTCGAGTGAAGAAGGATATCACCAAGGATTTAGATTTTTAGGGAAGAAACAACAGGAACTTCAGGAAATATTTGATTTAGACATTCGCTGAGCTATAGAGAATAAAACGTTGTTTTTTGTTTCTTTAAGTACATTTTTGGTGTTTTGGATTATATGTGATAATCGGAGTTTTAAGAACTTTTTTTTGTGTTTTGGATTATATGTGATAACCAAAGTTTTAAGAAAATTTTTTGTGTTTTGGATTATATATGATAATCGGAGTTTTAAGAACATTTTTTTTTGTGTTTTGGATTATATGTGATAATCGGAGTTTTAAGAACATTCTTTTTGTGTTTTGGATTATATGTGATAACCGGAAGATCTCTGAAAGATTGCTTAGGGTCAGACGGATTGAAGGTAACAACACGTGAAATTTTGTAAGCTTCTTAAATTTATTTTTCTATTTCAAAAACTTTCTAACTTCTTTCTTCTGTATTGGCTATGTTTAGCGTCCCAGTGCGTGTTTTGTAACCATTACCCTTAGTGTAGATCTTTTTCATGTGAAGGGTTCGACTCTAAGTAACGGTTCTCTTTTTTTCACATCTCTTACACATCGCACACGCACATATATACACGCAATGCTATTTCACAATTTAGGTCATATTCTTAGAACTGCATGACATCTCATTTCCGTTAACATCATCGCATAACTGATCAACATGCTTAAAATGGTCTTTTCCCATTTACTCCTGATAGACTAAAGTCTACTTTCCGAAATACTTTTTTTTTCTGATGCTAAGAGTTCGTAGTTATAATTCAAATTGTAAACGTTTACACGATGAAAATGATACATTTATTGCCGTCACTAAACCTTTGTCATAAACTTGACATACAAGGATTACTTTCTTTGCCCTAAGTTATGGGTATTTGAGATACAAATCCTTTGTGTGAATAAAGGCACACTCAAGTGCGTAGAATCATATGATAATACATAAACTGGAATTTATTCGCACAAATGAAGAATCTTTGCAGTTAGTGACAATTTCTATAGTCAACATTAGAGACAGCTTTACTCAAATAGACCTGGTGTAGTTTTTCGCGATGATTCTGAACAAACCGTAATTTTGAAGATGTGAGACCAACTAATTGATATTTCTTTGTGTTTTTTTTACTGTCCAGTTAAAACAAAATCTAGCTTTTATGATAGGCAAGGTAGCAAAAAACATGAATATGAATCACTTTGGCAATTTCCATGTCTCATGTTTCTATGCTTGGTTTTAAGCAATATTGATAAAATATAAAAAAGGTGCAATGGATTAAAAAAAAAAAGACCTAAAACTATAGCAACTTTTTCGAATAATTGAACATTATTCAGGAATAGTCAATTATTCGAAAGCGCTCATCTTTTTAAGTCTTTTTTAAAAATTCATTGCACCTTTTGTTTTTAAGCTAATAGCTATACAATTGGACATTTGTGCTATGCTTACCACGAGTATCGAAACCAGGTTTTTAGCGTCATTAGTCTAGAAGCTTACCGCTGAACCACAGAGGGATTTTAATAATTTCAATACATAAGGAATGTTTTTCTCTAGACTACCGATCACCTGGTGTTAAATGTATAGTACAAATAAAAAAAAAAATATATTTAAGTGACTTAATTCATGCAATAATATGTATAAAAACTGTGGTTCATCCGTAGAAATAAAGGCTACTTACTTACAGGCAGTGGTAATAATATGCAGGCAGTGG
>NW_013667683.1:167808-176545 GCF_000517525.1 Limulus polyphemus | reverse complement strand
AGTGACTTAATTCATGCAATAATATGTATAAAAACTGTGGTTCATCCGTAGAAATAAAGGCTACTTACTTACAGGCAGTGGTAATAATATGTATAAAAACTGTGGTTCATCCGTAGAAATAAAGGCTACTTACTTACAGGCAGTGGAAATAATATGTATAAGAACTGTAGTTCATCCGTACAAATAAAGGCTACTTACTTACAGGCAGTGGTAATAATATATATAAAAACTGTGGTTCATCCGTAGAAATAAAGGCTACTTACTTACAGGCAGTGGTAATAATATGTATAAAAAATGTAGTTCATCCGTAGAAATAAAGGCTACTTACTTACGGGCAGTGGTAACAATATGTATAAAAACTGTGGTTCATTCGTAGAAATAAAGGCTACTTACTTACAGACAGTGGAAATAATATGTATAAAAACTGTAGTTCATCCGTACAAATAAAGGCTACTCACAGGAAGTGGTAATGTTTAATTCGTTTTTTTTTTATACACACAAAGTGTATTCCACTATTGGTTTGTTTAGTTTCGGATTAAGCACAATTTTTTCAGGTTTCCACTCTCTTATGATCGAGCAAACCAGACTTTAGTTTTGCTTATTGTACATATTGGTTTATATACTCTGGTCTGCAAAAAACATATTTATTGATGAGATTATTATTGTAATTCACTTAAGATGGCTTTATCCTGTTATCAACATCTGAAACGTGATAACTTGTCAACAATAACATAATTATGTATTTAAAATGTTTCAACATGCCACTCTGGTTTCAAGAATTTATTCAAAACCATCAAGGATGCACTCCAAGACAATTAGTTTTTGTTCAAACCAACAACATTTTCTACAGCTAATTAAACTGGGATAAGAAAGTACATGTGTGGTTGAAGGGTTATAAATATGGGATGATAAAAGAAAACAATAGGATTGTTGAACTCTGAATGGAAGAACAAATGAAAAAATCCCTATAAATGACGAATCCTGAAAGTGGAATTTTAAGGCAAATGTCTTTGAGTTAGAAGAATATTTAAAAGAGAAAAACCTTTTTAGGTTGTAAATTTTGGTGAACGGGTGGAAATATCCCCCGGAGTCGAGAAATTTTAAATGATTAAATGAACGATTAGATCTCCTAGTTTTGAATTCCTTATTGCCGACCTTTAACAATGAAATATACCAAACTTTGTGGTTTTATTTTTTTGTAAAATCTTGCGTTCCAGACTAATCGTTTCAATAACCATTTCAGTTTCCATATCTTTCTGTTAACAGCTACTTCCCAGATGAACAGTACTGAACAGCCTACATTCACTTGTTTGTTTGTAATTAAGCACAAAGCTACACAATGGGCTATCTGTGCTCTGCACACCACGGGTATCAAAACCCGGATTCTAGCGTTGTAAGTCCGCAAACAAACCGCTGTGGTACTGAGGGGGGGGGGCTACTTTCACTTAACGATCTAGTACAACAAAATATCTTTGTTCTTCTAAATGAACACTTCTTTTCATGAAATGTTTTATTCCATAATTCATTTTTCCTGGTTTTAATTAAATCGGCTTTTCTCAGATTAATAATAATGTAAATAATCTGTCTGCAAATATATGGTCAGAATTTCCCTCAACAAAATTAATTATAGCCTTCCATACGTTTTTGTTATTTTTTGTTTTTTAATTGCTGCTCTAATAATAACCTCTATTACTTTTCCATTGAGATCCAAATCTGATCCAGTTATATTATGCTCGTGCACACTTGACGAGCTATACTTTGTTTTGATTTTAACAGTGTCATTGTTTGTATTTCCATACATTTATGAAAATCTTGTTTATTATTAAAGTTCTGTCGATTTCAAAGTTCGTAATTTCAAGATAAACGAATGAATTCACCACTTTTGTGTTCAATCCTTTGATTCACGTTGTTCTTTTTTCTTAATTAAAATTCCCCTGTAATGAAATATATCTTTTTTAAATACTTCGTTATGCCATAAGAAATTTCTTGAATTGAAAAATTTCGAGAAAAGACTACATTTTCGAATAAATTGGTAGCGATTTTGCGTCTTTTTTTCTTACTCTTGTATATTTGTTAACGTTAGAAAATTATATTTAATTTTTCAGTATAGATACGTAACTTGTTTTTGTGAATCATTAAGAAAACAGTGTTGCTTTTCAAACTATTTGTAAGAAATAAAAATAAATAAATGGATTCACAAACTCTTCAAATGGCATCTATGATGCAGTTTCTTTTTCGAATTAACTCTGCTATGATTTTAGTGTTAAATGACTATATATGTCATACAAATAAAACGCAGCTCTTCTAACGCATTAGAAGTGATTACAAAACTTTAGGGAACTGTAAACGCTACTGAAAAAGGATAAAAAAATATATACTTAATAGTCTGATTTTTTAAATAAATATACAGTGACCCTTATACGCGTTATGATTTCAACATTTTGGTTATAAGTTATCAGTGTAGAATACATCCACCAATTGAAAAAATTATAATTTCAGTTAAAAATTAGGTCCTATCTGTTATTTACTGTGAATAACAGATTTGTTTAATGCGCTTCAATATCAAGTAGGTGTCCCTGACGAAATTATGTGAAGAATATGTTTACATCCAGTGAAGACCCCACCAAAATAACTGCAGAAGAGATCTTCTACACAGTACACAATTACCAAATAACTATGATGAAACCACCAATAGAATTGTGGGAAGAAAGAAAAAGATCTATGTTATATTTTAGACACGATCAAAATAAGAATAAACTTATAAACTAAAACGGAAAATATACATGAATATTGACAGAAATGCATTATGAGGAATGGAAAAAATATATACTAATAAACCAATAAATGCTTTAGAATACTGATCTCTAGAAGAGGAGGAAAGGTAGACTCTTCAATCAATAATACCAATAATAACAGAAAATGGATGTGGATGTTCTTCAGCCAATGGGAAAATAATTTAACAACAGAGCAAAGGAGAAATCAGAGATTTCAGTCGGAGCAACAATAGAAGAACAAAAGCAGTACCCTTTAATTAGAGAAGAAGAATCGAACCAAGAAGTTAGTACAATATATATTTACATATATACTCCACGTAATTAAGATAAAGGTTGAACAAAAGATTTATGTAAGAAAGAAATAGAAGGCCCTATCTAAATACCGATTATGCACGTTATAAGAAATACCGTTAACCTTCTATTGCTCACATTGGAAAAATACGGTGGAAACATATTGTATTTGAACTTCTTACTTAAATAGGTCTGTATTTTTGTAATAAGTGGGTACATTGAATTGAGGAACCAACAAAAATAATTCCACGGTATATCTAGACTGGAATTATGAGCATTCAACTGTAGATTTTCGGCATTTGCATGTGTTAGATTTGAATATTGTACGTTACAATGGGCAACAGAGGTTAAAATCTAAAATGGTCCGTTAAACTAAAACTACTGACTTCGTCTAAAATATTCTTGAGGCGAACGTTACTGGTTAAAAAATACCAAGACCTTTACAGGGTTAAAAATTAGTAATTAGGAGTATCGTATATTCATGCGGCTAAGATTGAAACGATTTCGCCATCTAGTGCACAAAATGTGTAACATGCGTATCAGGTGGCTGTAAATATTGTTTTCGATTAAGCGCAAAAGCCACTCAATGGCTACCTACGCGGTCTCAGTCGTAGGGATCGAACCCCGAATTTTAGAGTTATAAGCGTACCGCTGATTTACTGGTGAACGGCTATAAAATAAAAATAATAAATGAATGTAAACAAATTTAGAGAGTTAAATTATATTCAATTAACATTTTTATTCCAAAAAATATAAAATATTTTTCTATTTTACTTTAAAATTCCAAGATGAACTTATGTTATTAATGTACTATGGTTAATGTTTATGAACAACTTATAAAAATACTAAATTAGTTATTGTCTTATCATTTCATTAACCGCGTAAAAGAGATTTAAACTGTTATATTTTCTTTCCTAATTTTTAAATAAGGTTGCTTACCTTTGACACTTACTGTTACCAGATTTTTAGATACTAATGTTGTTTTGCTGCTTTCAAAGTGACCTTGACCATGCAATAAACCATAACAAATTTTGTCTAACACTACTATCTCCAGGTCCATAACAAATTTGACATCTTACTGCAATCTTCAGGTTCTTAACAGATTTGATCTCACCCCACTATCTTCAGGTTCTTCGCAGATTTGGGCTCTAACCACTATCTTCCGGTTCATAACAGACTTGGTCTGTCACCACTATCTTCAGGTTCATATTTTAGATACTTGTGTAATTTTAAGAAGAAAGAAAACTGTAACAAAAATTCTAGTCTCTCTTGAAATTTTATTTTAGAAGTACTAATTGATTCTAAGCATTTATCATCAAAAAGGTAACTTATTATAATATTGTTTTTATGCTTGGTTGAGCATGAGAATTAATTACCACTTGAGAGGGGTACGAGCTACTACCTAAATGAAACAATACTAAAATCATTTGAATTGAACAACATTTTCCATGATTCTTAATTACTGATATTAAAATAAAATATGGCAATAGTGACAAACTGTACTTATCAAACCACCTGGGTAACTAACTAGTTCATAAACACACACTGAAGTTACAAAAAAGGAAAGTCAAAATAAAATAGTACTCACCTGTGTTGATTTTGAAAACATGCACTGCCGCTAGATGCCGGTAGTAGTGCAGCAATCTAGAGCATTTCACGTGATGGGAGAATTGGTTGCGTAAATAAGGTAATTCATCTCAATATTTAAACTACAAATTGTTTAATTAAGCAATTTCTTTTCAGAAGATGAAACAACCCAGAGGGAAATAACTATGGACAAAGTAAGGTTGTAATATTAGATGATATTTGAAAACTCTTAGAAAAAAGGCACTGGCTTGATTTCAGGCGTTACAAAGATTGATTTAATAAAAAATACATTACATTCATAACAGGTGATGCCTGGTTTCGTACGTCTGTTTGAAATAACGTTAGTATAATGTAAGTATTCGAACACTTGAAAAATGTTACTTTAAAGTATTCTGAAATATGATATATACTTATATATATTAGTAGCATCCCTAACTCACATACATATATAAAGTGGTAGTAGTATCCAGACACGGATAGGCACAGTCATATCAAAATAAATAATATGTGGTTAGTTACAGGAACATTAATACCACAGTAATGGCAATGTGTAAGAAAGTGTTTTAATCCAAGTATCATATGAACGCTCCCAAGTTGCACAGTGGTATGTCTGCGGACTTACAACGCTAGAAACCGGGTTTCGATGTTCGTGGTGGGCAGAGCACAGATAGCCAGTTGTGTAACTTTGTGCTTAACTTCAAACAAACAAAGCATATGAACAATAACGGAAGAGTATTAAAGTAATAATAATAACCGGAGAGGTGAAAAGAGTTCTTAGTAATCGATATTATACGGACAGAGGAGAGTTACTACAACAGTAACGACGTATAGACTAGCGACAAACTGTTTAGAGATTTGTAATGTGTGGACAAGAATATTAATACAACAATATTATCTGGACAGATGGATAAATGCTAAAACACTGGTTGTATCTCCGCAATTAAATACACGTTAATAGATAGATTGAAAAAGGTTTCAACAATCAGTAGTCTTTGAAAAATTAGAAGAGTGTTAATACATCATTAATTTTCGTGCAAATCAAAGAATGCGTTTAGAATATTGAAACCTGACCTAGCAAAAATATTGTTGTTACATTTCTTAACGGATAGATGAGCGACACCAGGTAACAATAATAAATAAATCTTCGCTACTAGAAAAAATGCAACTGTTTCTTAATAATTTGATGATTCTGATTCTAGAAATCATTTTGAAAATTACCGATCAGCTCGAGTTATGATAGACTTATTCAAAGTATTCTTATATATAGTGAAAATAACAACTTTATTTATTAATTGAAAATTGCATTTAAGGATGTTCAAAAACACTACATAATAGCAATTCTAGTTTAAAAAAGCAATGATTATAATAAGATTATACACCGAGAATATATTCAGGTTATGTTCAAAACTTTTATCAGGGTATCATTTTTTATTTTTTGTTACAAGATATCTGCTTAACTTCTTGCACCTTTTGTGTATGTTATCAGTTTCAAGCTGCAAGAACCAACAGTAATCTCCCATCATCGCAGAATTCCATCGTCCTTGATATCGCTGTTCCATTGTAGGAATATCTTGGTGGAAGCACTCACCATGCTTATCACTCACTGCACCTAAATCATTTTGGAAAGAAGACAAAAGTGGAGTGTAAGAAGTACATCTTTTAGTGACATCCTAGACCCCATTTTCCTGTAGTTCTCGAGAATATCATCAATCATCACAGCATAGATTTCATCTCTGTGATTTCCTAAGAACTTTTTTTACAACCAGTTTGAATGATTTCCTGGCAGCGAGTTCTTTCTGATTGAGTACTATTTCAAAATAATCATCCATCAGCACTTCCCGAATCTGTGGCCGAACAAAGATACATCCTTTCATTTTTGCTTCACTGATTTTTGGAAAGTGTCAGACAGATATCTGAAACCATTACCATATTTGCTTGTTCCTTTTACAAAATTCTTTATGAGATCCAGTTTAATATGAAGAGGGGGCAGAAACACATTTCGAAGATTTACGAAAGATTGATTCTCGATATTTTATTTCCCTGGTATGTTATTCTCTCTCACTGGATATTCCTTTTTTTGAAACGATGTTTATCATTTTAGTTGTCCCAGAGACACAGAAGCAAAATGTTAGGTATACCTACTCTGTAGGCCTAGAAGGAGTGTAATACTTTTTGGATCACCACACATGTTCCACCTATGGTTATCGTATTTGATGGTCTCAAGTATAGTCTGTATGCTTTGATAAGTTTTTTATATTCACAGCAAGAGCAACAGGAATCAATGGCTTAGTATTCCCATTATGGAAAAGTACAGCTTTCAGACTAACTTTAGATGAATCGATAAAAAGTCTTCATTCTTGATAATGAGGTTCAATACTTAATTCTTCAATTAGTTCATCAACAGTTGTACAGAAACACAAAGTATCTAGCATGCTGTAGTGAGAAACAAGACTTTGATGGCGACTTCGGTAAACTGAAACTCATGTTTCTGGAGCTAATAAATTCCATTGCTGTAAATGAGAGCCAAGAAGTTCCTCATGCTACTTTGATAGAGACAAGTTAGGAATCAGATCAATTAGCTCTTCTTGTGTGATCAGATGAGGTCGTTTATGTTTAGGTGCCACGGGAATAGAATTACTAGATGAAAAGGATGAAGATGTCTCATTGTCTTCTTCGCAAGATAACTCTTCTGTTTCTCAATTCGCTTATGGATGTATCACTGGAAGATCATCCCAGTTGGATACTGGTTTTATTGCAGATGCAATATATGGATATTTAATGTGTTGTTTAGTTTTGTGTGAATATCCAGAAACATTAGCCATGCAAAAAATAACAGTCAGTTAGATAATATTTATGCTCGCGCCATATCATAGGAACTGCAAATGGAATAATTGCTCTCTTCTTATTCAACCACTGTGTGATGTCAGATGCGCAAATTGTAAAACACACATGTGGAAACCAATGTTTTTCTTGGACCTTGTGTGTGATGTTCTTCCTTCGTGAAACTGTAATATTTTCCACAAATGTAGCAGAAACTCTTTGGATAATTTTTACACTTTTGGATTATACTTTAACTGCAGGCAATCAACATTTCAAATGATTTTCTAAAAAATATTTAATAATTTATGTTTACAGAACTAAAGTTTAAAGGATAAAAAAGCAAAGTTTTGCAGAATTTGATTATATCGAGGGTATGATGCGAGGAGGAAGATCAGACTTTGTTTTGACTTTGTGCAGAGTGAAGCGAAGTGACCAACTGAGTGAGTGAGAGACAAATGAGAGAGAGAGGCGGCTGACTCTGCCTCTTTTATGCTCACTCGAGGGACTTCTCGAATATTCTAGCAAACTGAGCACGTGAGGGTTGCTTGATTCCCGGGCAGAGCAGGTGAGCGTGGAAATGAAGCAGAAGTGAAGCAATTCCCTAGAATTATATCGAGAACAAATAGAATATTTGAAAAATATATTTCGAATTTTACAACAATACAATACAGTCAATGTTTGAAGTTATCAAAAATGTATGCCTTTTATCCATTACACTGTCCAAGTAAACTTAATTTTACAGCATAAATCTATTAACTGAGTTGATTGCATGATATTCCATAACTCAAAATTTAGAGGAGGTGGACAAATTCTGACTACATTTTTGAAATAAACACCATAAAATTACCCAGAATCACTTGAATTTTCTCCAGTAGAAAACTTTTTGTTGTCTAGTGTTATAAAAAATAGCTTTGTAGTCTCATTAAAAATGAAATGAAGAAAGAAAACAACTGAAATATTTTTCTGTTTGAAAAATTTGCTTTTTATGCATAAAACATGCATGCTTATCACTCTTCTCGAGAACTAAGAATGACAGATATTTTGCTTTATCCTGAACATTATGCGCATCTAGAACAGGTCTGCAAAGTTTTATTTACCAGTATTGCCTACTTTTGGTTCTAGAGCTACGTGTAGGTTTCCAGAAAATTTCAAAATTTCAGTGCCCCAAACTTTGTATAGCAATAACAACAACAAAAATATAATGGTGCAAGTTTTCTTTTCTTATTGGGAGTGAATGTGAAGAAAAAATTCAGTGTGTATATTTT
>NW_013667683.1:147896-166858 GCF_000517525.1 Limulus polyphemus | reverse complement strand
AGCACAGGCACACAGTGTAGTAGAATGTTAACAGACAAAAATAGGATAAATTAAACTCAATCGTAATTGAATAGTTATATACATTGCTATGTATAACCATCTTGTTTGCATTGTTTTTGAAGGATTGATATTAGCCATCCCAACATTTACTTTCTTTTATGAAAACTTTATCATTACTTGTTAGCTTGTTTTTTTTAATGGAGTGTTTCAATAGACATAGGAAGGTTTTGTATATAACCAAGTTCTAAATACAATAAGGTTCCAATTGTAATGTTTATTGTTTATCTATTATTGGTTAGTAATTCATGTTTCAGTCTGTACTTAAACATTTTAAAGGAACCCCAAATTTTTGTAAGATAACTAACTTCAAGGGGTAATGATAACATCGTTTACACTAGAATTATGATTTTTAAATACACCGGTTGAAACTATATCACCTCAGTGAAATTGGTTGACACCATTGTTTGAGTCATCTTGTAACAAAAAAGAAGCAGAAGAAAAAGAAATTCAAACTTTTTGCTATGATATATACAGACATTCTCAGAAGTTGTGACTCAGTAATGACATAGCTATTGTTATAAAAGGAAACACTGTATAGTATTGTAAAGTTCTGATAACCTATTGAGGAGTTATTTAAAATACCGTTTCGATGAACAATCCGAGCCATCCTTACATAGGCAGTGCTCCCACCTGCCTGATAACGTTTTGCAAATAAATACTCGTTTATTTGGGGCAGCATTTTTAGCAGAAAACCTATTTTTTTTATAAATAATCTACTATAGAATTCAATGGAAAGAAAGAACTAAATAATATAAAAGTTTATAATATATTATTTTTGTTACACAATGACTTTCCAAACTCTAAGTTGTGATGCTTGTAGATTTTCCATTAAGTACAACCAGGTTTAAAGTTTCTCAAGAGATGGGGCTACTTATCAACAAAACTGATATAAAAAAATTATTTACTAGTTGCAGGCTTATGTAGAAAGTCTAAAATTTCAATGTATAAAAACCAAATTACAAGCTGATATTATATCTGCACAAGAAACAAAAAAATTATGTTATTATAATGTTATTTAAATATTCTGTCCTCGTTTCATAATACTATGAAATATAACGACTTTTATGTTTTTGTGATTGAATTTTATAGAAAATGTGAACTTGAATATACCAAAATTATAGGGTGTTTGGACTGACTACATAAATGAATGTATAGTTTACGCTCTTTTTTGCGTGAATAATAGAATTAATATTTAAACACTGCACTCTCAAGACCGAGATCGATAATTTTATTATACGGATCCTCTACATATTTCATCATAATTTCGTTAATCAAATGCATAATCCAGTATCGAATAATTAATTAACGTAAGCTCATGCTTTTGTTCTATATAAAGAAGGATTTACTATAATAACTGTTTTTATCTCTATTGCAACAACCTTACATGCACTTGCTGTCTATACAATATTAAGATGAAACCAGCCTTTCATACCATCAGCTAAAATGTTTTATTTGTTCTCCTCAGCACATCTTTTAATAAAGGATTTGCAAAGAATGAAAAAAAAGAACACGAGAACAGTTGTTAAAATCATTTTGTTTTTCTAAACATACAATTGCACGTTGAGCTATCTGACAGAAAGGATCGAACTTCGATTTGTTGAGCTATAAGCTTTCAAACTCATGTTGAACCAATGTAGAGATTAAAAACTCTAAAATTTATTTTGTCGAAATATAGCTATAAATTTTTTACTTCAACATAATTTCAGGATCTTTTATTTAACTCTACAAATCAATTCGATCCGATTGTAAGAATCCATAAAACCGATAACTAGCAGTTCAGATTACCTTTGTCTAGTGTTTATATGAAACGTAACTTTGCATAGTGAGCTAAAAATATTCATATTTTTCGTCTTTTCATTTCATTCTTGGTTATAATTTTTTCAATACATGATAATTATCTTTGTGATTTTTTCATGCTTTCAAAGCCAAACTTTCTCAAACTTTAGGCATTTTTGTAAATTTTATTATGAATGGGAAAACTAAGAGATAAAAATTATTTGAGGTGAGTACCTTTCGATGAAACTTTGTGTGTGTAATAAGGACGTGATCAATCTCATGGAGAAAACGTATTGAACATATGCCGAAAACTACATAGAGAAGTTGAAAAAAAAATGTTAACTATGAAATATTAATGAAAATATAATTAAACTACGCGTTGTGGCTCTTTTAGGACGAACCGGGAATCGACATGAATGATTTTCTTGGGTCCAGTCTGTCTCAAGACGATGACATTGCATTTTGGTTGTGTACATCTAGGTCAATAGTTTTCAACCTTTTGTGGGCTTTGATCCATTTCTAAACATTGATGGACAGTTGCGACCCATTATATAGCTTAAGTGAAAACAACATCTAGCTTACTTAATACTTATTAAATTTGAACCATCATCTATTGCCAGAGTCTGTTCGCCACCTTTTCTCACATTCTGACGATCCAACTTTGGGTCGCCACCCCTGGTTTGAAAAACGTTGAATTCTGGACCAATAACTGAAGTAGTGAAAATAAATAAATTTAGGTTTTAAGCAATTTTATTTCAAATACAACTCATTTTGACAGTTGCAAGACCGTTACAATGCGTCGTGGTGAGAGATATAATAAAGCACACGATTCAAAACTTGATGTTATGCAAGTATTTTAATAATACTTTCCTATCAAACAACCAAAGATATCAAATATAAGATGTTAGACACAACGCTTTTTTGTAAGACATATAATAAAGCACACGATGCAACTTGATGCTATACATGTTAATGCCTTAATTGAATACCCCATACTGCCAAATAATGTATAAATGATATCACTCTCATAAATACCAGTTATACTGTATATCAGTGAAGCAATTTTTATAACTCAATTAACAGCACTAAAAGTAGAAAATATATTCTTATATGTTGTAATAAACTACATATGAATTTACATATTATTAAAGCGATCTGTTCTTTCATTTTGAATTTCACTGGGCTTATACTCATATTATGCAATTTTAAAATAAATTTCATAAAACACATTTAAGTGAACGTACTTAGCCCTACAATTACCAAAAATATTTAAAACAGCTGTTTCATATAGCAAGTCACTGTTTTGATTTCACATGGACCACGAGAATCAATTTTCCTTTAAATCACAGGAAGCATCCAGGTGTGTAGCTTCATTAATTCCACCTTGTTAACTGACGAAACGACCTCATCGCCTAGTGGTACAAGTGTGTAACCTCATCAATTCCACTTTGTTAACTGACGAAACGACCTCATCGCCTAGTGGTACACACGTGTAACCTCATCAATTCCACCTTGTATTTTTTCGTCCTAGTGGTAGCTACGTAATTCCATAACTCGTTGTGGTTGAGAGGAAACAGCCATAAACCAAAACTGAAAGCGATTTCAGTTTCTGAGCCTAACGAATATATATATATATATATATATATATACAGGTAATGTAGAAATATTCGATAGATAGCCCAAAGAAAGTAGTCGTCCTTCACTCTGAGTATGAAACATGTCTTGTGACAAGCAAATCTACTATAACGTTTTCTGTTTGATACAACACCTTACTTCTCACATATGATAAGTAAAGAAGACAAAAAATAATAGCAGAGTTGGATATCAGTTTCTAATGTCCTAGAAAATAAATGTTCTACATAAAATTTGTAACATGGTATATTTCATACTTCCTCTCAGATGTTGAAAATGAACCTAAAGTTAGGATATTTATTTTCTATTCCTTCCATAGTTGAGTTACTCCTACATTACACCAACATCTTGCATTCTCATGCACTATGGAAGTTAAATATCAAATTTAATGTTAGAGTATTGCACTTATAAAAACAAAGCGAAATTAACTACATTTTCTCCAAATGTAATTGACATGTTTTATTTAGTCAGAGAAATTGCTCGTTAAACAAAAATGCCAACTACAGCAAAGAAAAACTGTAATAAAAGTGAACAGAAAACTACAGAAATGTTTGAAGTCTCTTTCGTGAATCTGTTTTACTCGTATAATTTTAGCAAAACGATCAAATTTCTAAAAATGCGTGAATATTTGACAAATATAGAGGGGCTGGACAAAATAAAGCGCACACCAAGTGGAATAAAAGAAGTTCAACATGCGTTACTGTGTTCCAACATGTGTTACTAAGACACTTTCTTCACAGTATAACACCTGCAAACTTGCAAAGGCATGAGAATCAGGTTCTATTTATCGAGATCACAAGTTGACAATAAAACACGGTAGTCTTGTTCACTCATGATGATATCCCAATCACAGTTACATTTACCTGATCAAATTTATGGGATAATAACCATACTGTATTAACCTTTGATACTGTCCCTCATGCAAAGCTAAGAAGTCGTGCAATTTGAATCACTAAAGTAGCTATTAATTGGATTTCTACTATGTGTACTATTTGAAAGTTAGTAGTTAAGTCACACATCTTTCTCACGTTCTTTGGCAACTAACATCGAATTGAGTTTACATATGTTTTAATAAAACAGCTCACTCATTTAAGAGGTCTCTAGAATAACAAATTAATGAGTCAGCCGAGGATGTAGTTTATTTAATGTCCGGCAAAAAATAAGGACATCTTTGAACAATTGGTTAAGTTTTTTTGTCCAATCTCTGTACATATAGTATCCAAAACGACTTGTTATCATGTAGAAAAAAGAAAAGCATGAAATATGGATGTGGTGAAAAACGCTTAAGTTGGCGAAATTTGGAAACCTTACGCAGCAACAGTAATAAATCATCAAGTTAGACAACAGATATTTTTTCTTACAATATATTTAGTCAGTTTATTACGAATTTCAAATCTATCTATGGGCTGCCGCATGTCACTGCAAAGGAGTATTTTCATTGAATCCCAAAATTAATTAGCTGGGTTGAGTTAGACATTGGAAGAAAAGTCTATTTGAACACCCATTTTTATAGAATTCTAAAAATTATCGTTTCCTTCACACTTCACTACTCAGGAAGGAAGAGATAGATCTTATGTGTCATTTGTACTCATTCAAGTACTAAAATATACAGTATCGAAACTGAACTGGCTTAGAAAACTATAAGAGAGAGAATCTGAAATATAACGTAAGCCTAGGAACCCTCACGATTTGCTAGCTTAGACATATACTGGGGCATCGCTGAGCACTGGCAAACAGAGCCTGCGCCCCGGATGTAGTTCACAGTGCCCCAGATCTATCTTACGTAAAATGTAATATATGACGTTGCAATTATATTTTAATTATTTTGAGTAGAAGCCATTTCTTGGGGCCCAAACCTCGAATCTGTCCGGTAGCTAGTGACGCCCATAGGCATTTATTACCACAGCATTTAGTTTTTACTAGTGCAAGTATAACATTTCAGATAGACTTTTGGGAGCTTGATGATAAATAAGAGATTTTCTTAAAGGTGATTTGTGATGGAAAAAACTCGGAACTGAAACATTGTTTAAATTGTGCGATGGACTATTGCGAAGAGTTATGCAACGAAAAATCAGACGTGATGTTTCACGAATGTCTGTTTGTTTTATTGAATTTCGCACAAAATCACTCGTGGGCTTTTTGCGTTAGTTGTCGTCCCTAATATTCTTTACCAACGAAGAGTGGGATTGATCGTCACGTTATAATGTCATCACGGCTGAAAGGGTGAGCATGTTCGTTGGGGTGTTTCGATCCTGTGACCCACCAATGCTGCTAGTCGAGCGCTCTAACCACCAGGCCTATTTTATAAAAATGCATCTATTGTGAAATCAAATACATGACAAAGAGTTATTTTATAAGGTCAACAAAATAATACACTGTTGTATATCAATAAAATACAGTTAGTTTTTTTTTTTACTTTATAGAGAAAAAGAAAATCGGTTGATTTTTAATAAACTGTAGCGTTTTAACCAGTTGAATAATTACACCAATATTTTACTGTGTCATTTCTTTTTACTAAATAGATTTCAAACCTGTTCGCTAATAAACTAGTTATGTCTCCTGATTTTTAATGTGCTAAAAATTCTTCAACTGGAAAATTAAATTCAAATTTAAGATATTACTGTACATGTCACTGAACTGAATTAAACTTTTAGTAGAAGTATCTGTATTAAACATTAATAAACGACAAAAAACATACACTTTATTTATGGTACAGCTCAACTCCATGAAAAGGCAGAATTATCTACTATAAGAAATTTAAATGGCTTACAGCTATAGGCTTATTACTTTCAGGGATTTATAGCACACATCATCAGACATTTATATATTTATCATTTTAATTTTCTTTGCTTCAAACATATTTTTCACAACTGTCATGTGCCACTGTTTTACGTATCGGGGTTTCTTCCTTGGAAAATCCTTAAATGACCAACAAAAAGTACGTTATTAAGATTGCAGTCAGTAACCAAAAATAAATAAATAAATAAGAGTTAAAAAATGGAAGGAAAAAGTTCATTGTAAAAACTGTTATGTCTGTTAGGAAATGACTTATATGATTAACAAATCAAAACACCGTAATAACCGATGTCTGTCATGTGATTCATATAACTCCTTAATAGGAATGCCATGGAACTTATAGTATTACAAGTTGTGGACTTATGCACATGGGTGCCCCCCCCTCCCTTGTCCGCTAAATATACTTTGTAATCTTTCAAGGTTTTCGTTTGTGTGTATGCTGGTGAAAATGGACATATCAACTTTTTATTGTGGGGGGGGGGATAGGTACTGTTAACACTGCTACTTACCTGAGGTAATTTTCTTGCAACTTTTTCGTGTGTATGTATGCCCGTGAGTCTTTGTGTTATGATAATATATACATACAAGTATATATATATATAAATATATTTTATATCTGTATGCATATATATGTAAGAGTGTGTACTTATAATAAATTAAAATGTTCCAGCTAGAGAGAATTAAGTGAGACACTCCCAAACTTGGTCCATGGTTTCTTTAATAAACCATGATAAATGATTCGATTTCAAATGTCTCATGCCTAGGTAGTGGACAGTATGCAAATAAGTCATGGTATTACTAAATAGTGTTGCCTCTCCTAGAGACAATGGAAATTTCTAACTAGTGTAGTATACATTACTGACTATTTTCTTGTGAAATGGCATCCTTTTCAGCAAGCAAGCTCCACTCCAAAGACATCCATTGTTTGACATGAGTTCATACTGTTGGCAAGAGTACGTCGAAAAACGACATCCCACACATGCACTGTGGCTCTGGGATGAAGCACACCTACCGCAACGTTTCCAATCATTAGAAGTCATTTGTGAAATACATATGGGACCAAGTGTCTGTACCGCCTACACAATTTGAACATTGTGCGCCACCTGGTACTCAGAACCATTCGAAGTTACAGATGTTATGGAATAGTAAGTAATCTTTGTACCATGTAATTTTGGTTTGTTTCAACGAATCCTTTCTAAGTGGCTGTTTGCGTTTCCATAAAACACATAACCCCTACACTACTGGAACTCTTCTGTTTTTTCCCTTCTTTATTATTTTCTACCAGTTTCTTAACTTCTGAAATCACTCTTTAGGGTGTAATTTTACAGATAATTTATAAGATAAACGTTAAAATAGTACTTGTCATCTAAACATAAATAACATGAATTGAAAACTTGTCTTTCAAAATGTATAAACATAAAACACAATATTTATATAAAGTAAATACACTAATATATATATATACCCAAAAATAGATTAGTTATAACTTATCAAATATACTTCTCTGTCTTTTCTATTTCTTTATGATTTTTCTTTGGATTAAAACATCTCCCCAATTATACCTTCTTCTGTTATCATAGGAAAACAGCTTATTTCCATAATCTTAATCAGTTTCTGTGATTCTGAGTAATAGATTTACCAATTCCAATTAACCTTACTCAACTATTATTACTTTTATCTTCTTATCTCTATCTGTTTGAAGTGAACCAAAAAAATCGCGAAATAGTTTTCGAATTTTTTTTTTTTATGTTTTGAATCACATATCACAAAAGGGAAACACGAACATTTGGATCTTTCAGAATTCTACATTTGCTCAAAATTCATTCAATAAAGTATTTGCTGACATATATTTGACTTTTTTTTTAGAAAGGCTAACATGGAATTTATATAAATTCATCCTTAATATTAAATTATCTATTTCAGCACAATTTACACATTCTAAATTACATATTAGCGTTCTGGAGTTACGACGAAATAAATTATTAGGGAAAACAACACGTTTTCTTTATTTTTTTATTCGTTTTTGTAGTTTAAATATAACCTAAATTACCTAAAGCACAGTTCTTTTTTTCGCAACTAAAAATACCTTCGTTAGAAAAATCTCTTTTTTTTCTCAGGAATATTCAGTAGTATATATAATTGTTTAGTTTGTTTCCTTGATAAAGTAGCTTTATTATCTGTGAAAACATCTTTCAGATTTTTATCTACTATTTGTTTTAATTGTGCATTAACAAACTAAATATCAATATGTATATTTGGACAATCGCCCACTAGAAAAGATATGATCTGGTTACTAATCTCTCGATCTGAATGTTTTTTATTGAAAAACCCTCGTTAGCGCCACTATAAATAAGTGGAGGTAACAGCAGTTGAATAAGGCTTGTTAGAATTGCGAAACAATAAAACACTATCATAGGAATAGCAGAAAGAAGAATAAAGTAAGTAAGAGGTATGTTACATTTAATTGTTTAAGATTATGGAAATATATTGTTTTCCTATAATAATAGGAGAAAGTATAATTAAAATATAGTTCTAATCGAAAGAAAAATGGCAAAGGAATAAAAAATAAGAGAAAGAACATTTGATAACATTGACTAATTTATCTTTAGTAAATTTCAATGTATATAATCTATATAAAGACTGTATTTTATGTTTATACATCTTGAAAAATATCTATTCGATTCACTTTATTTATGTTGACTTGAAAAGTGTTATTTTAACGTTTTTACTACAAATTATCTGTAAAATGATATTGCTTGAAAACACGAAAATAAATAAATGACCAGAAAAAAACACGAAAATTAAAGAAATGTAATTTTAGGCATCTGTGTTTTGGTTATATATATTGTAATATCATTTACATCATGATAGAAGAATGTATAAGTAAAGTTATAAATGCTTTTTGAAAGCTCGAAGTCTTGACTGCCTTGGTCTCAGATAAAACAGAGCATAAGTAGAATTCACGACAAAAACTTTTCAGAAGTTTCTAGCGCATTTGTTTTCAAGACCCGTTTCGTAACTTTCTACGGTTATACATAATTACATAATATTTTTTTTCTTTAGAATTTGTATTAATTCCAAACTTGAATAATAGAGGTTGTTCGGTGAGTGTCTTGTACATTTGTCAATAAAAGCGATTTAAATGCAATTTATGGTTCTATCTCAGTACTGGCAACACATGTATAGTTTTCTTTATACTCTGGAGTCCAATTATCATGGCAATCGCGTACATGAATCATGTGAATGATGTCAAAAAATATGTAGAAGAAAAAATATACTTTTTATTTCATCTCGATATCTTGGAATAAGAATTTCAAGTGCTTTATATAAAATATCTATGTAAAAACGCACACACTCTCTTCAACTTAAAATGTGCATGTTATTTTCTCAACAGTTAATAACACATTGTTTCAAAGTTTGATTGTTTTTTTGGCCAGGTGGTTAGGGCGCTCGACTCACAATCTGAGGGTCGCGGTTCGAATCCCCGTCCCACCAAACATGCTCGCCCTTTTAGCTGGGGGTGTTATAATGTGACGGTCAATCCCACTATTCGTTGGTAAAAAGAGTAGCCCAAGAGTTGGCTGTGGGTGGTGATGACTAGCTACCTTCCCTCTAGTCTTTCACTGCTAAATTAGAGACGGATAGCGCAGATAACCCTTGTGTAGGTTTGCGCAAAATTCAAAATAAACCAAACCAATTCGAATAATAAACAGTTTTAATATATCACATTATACATAAAAATCAGTTTAAAGTTGAATCCATGCATTTTAGAAAATTGCAAAATACCCAGCTTAAAAGATCGCGAAGTAGCAATAAGAGACTTTCTTAATGTATTTCAGCCAATTTTCTTCATTTGTATAAAATAAGAAATTCTAATTTCCAATATGGAAATCTAATTTCGAGTTCTGCATCTGGTAAGTTATTCTAGTCGCGTGTTGTTCCTGTGATTAACAGACGATTAACTGATTATCAGACGATTAAGTAATTACTAATCCTTTTATTAATGCACAAAATTATAAAACTGATCACATCTGGCACACTCAAAAATGGTTTAATATCGCTAGGTTCATTAAAATGTCATTATGTCGTATCTCTTGGAGGGTTTGTTCGGAAATAGAAAAAAATAATTCTTTCAATTTTTCTTTTATTTTATTATCGCTTTGTACGCTAAAAACGGAAACCAAAACAAATTATCATGATTTTCATATATATCTGAGTGTTCTTCTTCAAAACGCTTCGCGTAAGGTGTTCTCAAAGTTTCCCTTTTTAATATCTGATATAACACGAACTTTTCGAATAAAGAGATAAGCTTAACAAGTTAAAGTACGTTTTACCAAACGATTGTTGAAGATGAACATCAGTAGTTTTAAGAAGGTTTTGGTTTTTTGCGCCCAAAAATAAAGAATGATACTGTTATCAAAATAATTACAGTTCAAGCAAACATCATTTATATCCTGGTAGCTGTCACCAGCATAAAGCATAATTTTCGTTGTCCTTATTGCTTTAAAAGTATGTAACAGCTTTTTAAAATCTAAATATTGGTTTACAGTATCTGATTTGTAAAATATTTAGGGAAAAGAAACAGATATATTTCTAAATTATATTATAGTCTGATCTTCAACCATACTAACTACGACAAATGGGAAACCTTATGACTACTGACTAGAACGATAAATTTTTGTCTAAGCACAGACTTGAGAAACATAAGAAATAAATTTATTTCAGAACGAAATGATTTTGTTTACAGAGAATTGTATGTTACGTATATTGTGCTGTAGATGACATCCGTTTGTTTACACAGAATGTGTATTACGTATACCGTGCTGTAGATGGCATCCGTTTGTTTTCAGAGAACTATGTATTAGTATATTGTGCTGTAGATGACATTCGCTTGTTTACACAGAACTGTGTGTTACGTATATTGTGCTGTATATAACATCGGTTTGTTTACACAGAACTGTGTATTACGTATACTGTGCTCTAGATGGTATCTGTTTGTTTACAGAGAACTATGTATTAGTATATTGTGCTGTATATGACATCGGTTTGTTTACATAGAACTGTGTATTACGTATACTGTGCTCTAGATGGTATCTGTTTGTTTACAGAGAACTATGTATTAGTATATTGTGCTGTATATGACATCGGTTTGTTTACATAGAACTGTGTATTACGTATACTGTGCTCTAGATGGTTTCGGTTTGTTTACAAAAAATGCATTCTGTGCTGTAGATCTTTTAAACAAAACTCTTTCAGTAAAACAAACATAGGTATTAAACATATTTCAAGTCCCAGAAGATGTAGTCAAACTAATAACTATTTTTTTGTACTAATGAAAATTTAAAGATAAACCAGTTTATTTTAGTGTGAAGCTGAACAGTGAGTTATCTATGCTGTGCCTGGACGACATTGAAAAAAAAACAGCTTTTGATTCTGTTGAAGATAATTAAAAATATATATTAACTCATTTTGTGTGGTTGTTGTTAATTTTGCAGTATGTTTTAAATTTTACTGCCAAAATTAATGTTCAGACTTCAATTTCTGTGTTTTGTTTTAGTTAGTGCTGTATCTCTCAATGTTCTATGATTAGACCACAATTACATATTGTACATATCAAAAATATTCATCTTAATTACTGTTGACTGGTAATTATTACTCCATTAATAACTGATGTTACTGTCGACCGGTAATCATTACTCCATTAATAACTGATGTTACTGTCGACCGGTAATTATTACTCCATTAATAATTACTGTCAATCGGTAATTATTACTCCATTAATAACTGATGTTACTGCTGACCGGTAATTATTACTCCATTAATAACTGATGTTTCTGCTGACTGTTAATTATTACTACATTAATAACTGATGTTACTGCTGACTGTTAATTATTACTCCATTAATAACTGATGCTACTGTCAACTGGTAATTATTACTCCATTAATAACTGATGTTACTGCTGACCGGTAATTATTACTCCATTAATAACTGATGTTACTGCTGACCGGTAATTATTACTCCATTAATAACTGATGTTACTGCTGACTTTTAATCATTACTCCATTAATAACTGATGCTACTGTCAACTGGTAATTATTACTCCATTAATAACTGATGTTACTGCTGACCGGTAATTATTATTCCATTAATAACTGATGTTACTGTTGACTGTTAATTATTACTACATTAATAACTGGTGTTACTGTTGACCGGTAATTATTACTCCATTAATAACTGGTGTTACTGTTGACCGGTAATTATTACTCCATTGATAACTAATGTTACTGTTGACCGGTAATTATTACTCCAGCTTATTTACATCAAAAGTAACTACTAAGTTGTTCTTTATTCTTCATGACTCTCCTTTTATACCTCCAACGCTGCTTAATTTCCAGTCTTTACATTTTTAATTGTAATTATACGTAGAATACAAAAAATATACTGATATTTCTAACAATATTATCCAACGTACAGCCACTGTACAAGCATTTTTTCGAAAATCGATTAATTTTCCGTCTGCCACTATGAGCAGCTCTATTTGTATGGCAGCTTCATCTCTCCAGTTTCGTTCCTGTTTCTTTTCTATGCCAATTTTCAGAGTTATTTTCTCTTAATTCCTTGCTCCTTGTGTTACGAAGAAGCTTAAAATCTACAACACATAAGCTGAGTGTATCATAGTATCAATTCTTACCGAATTAGATATTTGATATTGTTTTTACTTCTTTCCTCTCGCCACGACAACCTTACATTCACATTGTCCTGTTTCTCTCCTTTACTATTTTATAACTTAGTGGTTTTCACTAGCAGAAAGTCATTTTTGTGCAATACTCCTTATTCGCCTTGACAGTTGTTGCTTATGACTGCGCAAAACTTCTATGATATTTCATATTAAACTCTCTTAATTTCATTTGTAAGACTTCGTTATTTGATTGTACACTTACTTTATTGAGATAGATTTCTTTTCCCTTTTTATCTTCTTTTATTTATTTCACTTTCTACACGACGACGACATCGGTCAGTAATGTCATTGAGATAACTACAAATGTCTTTGGATTCAAAACTAACAATTTCTGTTCAGACGGTTTCACAACTCATTATATGGAATGTTTATTGTGTATGCAAGAATGAAAATAGGGAATGAATCACTTATACTTAACTCTAAGCCTAACCAGCAAAATTAAACAACAGAAATGCCTATCTTGTCTAGATCTATGCCAATCGTGAAATGAAAGGGCTGTATCATGTTTTAATTTTTCTTTTGTGTAAAATGATTCCAAATTTCGAAAGAAACCTAATCAATGATTTATATCCAGATGCCTGATTGATCAAAAACTATTGTCCAACTGTTTCATTATGATAACCTTACTGGTTAGACTAAGCCTAACAACTTACTGGGTCTACCATTAAACTACATAATGTGACTAATAACCTATAACTATAAATTAAATTGGCTCAAAGTGGCCAAATATGAAAATAAACAAATGCTGAAATTACTTATTTATGCAATACCTCAAGAATGAAACCTTTTTATCTTTTGAATTAATTGAATAATATTCCAGGCATAATAAATCTATGAGGTGTCATATAGATTGCGTTTTAGCAATATAATCTTAAGTGGTTAATGAATAGTATAACTAAGAAATTGATATTACCGAAATCCAAGTTTTTTTTGTCTTCAGTAAATGAAGAGATATTTTGTTTGACCACATCTGTCTATCTACATATATATATTTAAATTAACTCATATATATATATATATGTATGTGTAGTCTATTCATTTATGTGTGTGTGTGTGTGTGAAATCTGTTCATTTATGTGTGTGTGTACGTGTGAGTAGTCTGTTCATTTATGTGTGTGTGTACGTGTGAGTAGTCTGTTCATTTATGTGTGTGTGCGGTTATGAGGGCTTGCATGCTTTTTTGTTGTGAACTTAGGTTGACTTGTATATAAATCTATCCCAGTTTTCGAATGAGACTGGTTTGTAGTCCACGGGTCTAAACTGATTCAATGAAATAAGCTTTACGTTTAAGGACTTATAAGTATAACGTTAGCTTGTCTTAACTCTCTCTGTGATACTGTGATACACTTTAGTAAAGTCGAGACTATCCTCAGAAACTAATCTGCTAGGCTCATTTCTCTCAGTTGCTACAATACTGTGACCGCAATACCAAATCTCCAGCACTTTACACTTTTGTTGATATTAAAATGGCTTACATTTAGTTTCACTATAGAAATATTGTGTCATAAAAAATACGCTAATACTTGTTCACTATTTTTATTTTTCTTGTAGGCCTGATAGTGATATTTTATGCTTTAAGTACATAGCTTTCTGTGATCGGATGTTAATATTAATTAAACTCTTGGTATAAGTTTTACATTAGTTTTTACACCCCCCCCCCCCACCACACACAACTTGAAGGTTTACTCCCTCTCTCTTTCCTCTTAGTTTCACAACCTGAAATAAATTTTTGTTTCTTTATTATTTCGTTTACGCGGAAAGCTCTATAATGGCCTAACTGCATTGCGCCAACCGTAAGGATCGAACCCATAATTTGATTGTTAGAGGTTTTCAAGATTACTGCCAAGCCAAGAAATAGGACATCCGAATTGGATGCATCAAATTTCTCCTATAAATAGACTTATACTGTTTACGATTTTGCTATTCAGTGATAAGAGCGCACGAATTAGAAGCCCCCACATGGTGTAGCTTTGTGCTTAACTTAAAGGAAACAAAACACGAATTAGAAATATTTAAGATATTCAAAAATACATGTTTTTCAGTTAAATACAAAATATTTTATTATATTATGTATGTATGATTAAGTAAGAGGTAACGGAAATATATAAAGGAAAAACAGTTGCGTAATGTTAGACAATTCCAAAAGTAATAATGACATGATGTTGTATGTATTATAATTTGTTTTTATTCTAAGATACACTGGCAAATGATTATATTTCACTGCAAGGAATTTGTAATTGATGAATTTAATTTCATCTTCAGGATATCTATGTTTTACTCCTTTCAAATCTAGGAAAAAATGAATGGCATTAATTCCATTACGTTTATATATTGTTACGTCTCTGGTTGTTAGTTAATTTTCCGTAAAAATTCTTTCCGAAGAAACTTTAGCGATACAAGTCCTTTCTTAAATAAAACTGGTTTATTCTTTCCGAACACAACTTTGCAATACACTTAATTTCCACAGTCACCCTAAAACAAATGCTATAATTCACAACGAACGACACACGCGCTCGACCCAACAGTACGTCTCTATCTCCTTCTGTAGTTCAATTACATTATTGCCGTCAGTTCTTACTGGTCTTATATATACAAGAATACCGCATATCTAGTAACCTCCCGAGACTTCAGGAAGGGATAGGATCCTTCTAGAAGTTCATGACGCGTTTCTAGGGTCACGTGACTTCCGCTGTCGTAACAATATATGTATATGGTATATATATTAGCGCTACAAGTTCTGAATAAAAGTTGAAAGAAACTTGAGAATCAGACAACCTTAAGAAGAAAAGAAAAACTTTCTGCTTATTGTGGAAACATAGCATCTATCATAGAAGCAATCTGTTTCACATGCTATATTTTCCTGCAATAAACGTTCTTTCGAAGGACAAATCATCTTTTATTTGAACATTAGCATCAGAATAAACATTCTACAGGCGACAAATGTTACTATCGAACAAGAATACTTGTATTATGCATAAGCTTTTAAAGGTATGATATCTGTTCATGAAAAGAATCTGATAGATCGTCGTATAATGGAATAAGTAATGCTTGTTCTGCCTTTAAACGTATATATCTATAGCTCTGTGTGTCCATCTGTCTATGGTAGACTCGGGAACGACGCTGCCCTTTGTCCGATGTTTGGTAGTGCTTTAGAAAATAATAGTTGTTTCTATTGAACAGTTATCAGCTGTGTAACTGTATTTTTCTTACAGAATTTGAGGACTACAGTTTTGTTATTTTCATTGCTTAAAACAATAAAGTCAGATAAAAACAAATTACTGTTTCTCGTCAGATATTTTCAGAAACTTAAATATATATATATAGCCCCCAGTGACATAACGGTATGTTTCCGGACTTACAACGTTAGAAACCGGGTTTCGATACCTGTGTGGGTAGAGCACAGATAGCCCATTGTGTAGCTTTGTGCTTAACTTCAAACAACAACACCAACAATATATATATATATATACATACGACGCCATTTGCAATGTCAACCTCACCACTAGGCAACACAAATGAAAATAACAAAAAATGTACAAACCTAATGGGGCCAATATCTAGATGCGTCTGCTATTAAGAACCTGGTAATTTTGTTTATTATTTGACTTAGATATATATAATCTAAGTTTTGTGGGTTCATTTGAATGCAAAACAATTGTCAAATGGCCGGTCATCTAATGTGATATGAGCTTCTAGTGATATGTAAAAGTTAAGAAAACATAGCGCGTTCTAAGCAATTTGAACGAAAGCAGTGTGTGTGTGAATAGATCCATGTTGATAATAAAACATGTCACCAACAAAAACATCTACAGATTTCCGTGATGTGGAGAACAAGAAATCAGTTAGAAGTCAGTCAAATATAGCAAAAAAATATGGTTAGCATAAAATTTCATACCAACTAATACAGTTTGTCAGAGAATCAGAGACTTGGTTAGACCATTGTTGAGAACCTTATAAGATAATTGTTATTTGACAATATGAGTCTCACGTAGCTGGCGAGTCTCACCTTCTCAGCAGTTCAAGCCGCAATTGGACGACGAGTCAACACGCACCCCATTAGAAACCGATTCCATAAGGTTTGTCTTCATGCCAAATTACCAATTGAGTTGGTTCCTTTAACTCTTCACAAAAGTTCAGTCGATTTTGAAGGGTTTCAGAAACACGTATGCGAGATTTTCTTCTAGACAAATCACACTTTACACTGCAGCCAGATACGAGATATGTCTGCAATTAAGGAGTGTCGGAGAATAGATTTAAGCCCCAATTTTACATAGGAAAAACGCATATTGTGACGGTGGCGTAATGATCTCAACAAGAATCAGTATTAGCATCCACACACCGTTCTCTGTGTCTTAAGACATGACATTATAAATGTCATACTATATAGGGATGCAACAGAAGAATCATTAATGTTGGCTTTTATAAAGTTAGGTATAAGGAATATCGATCGGCATTGAGAGACGTGAGAAATCGCCCTGGTTTTTATCAGTCCATAAAGGATTAAGGGATTACAGTACTCTAAGTCATTAGGAAATAATAAGAGGGAGCGGCCGCCTTTTTCTTAAGGTGTAGGAGACAACGGGGCCTCCTATGATTATGAAATGTTATAATCAAAACAAGTGTACAAAGTCAGAAAGAAAAAGAATTGTTTGGCGTGTATTTGAGAAAGATATATAAAAGACAAGAGTTCCACGAAAACATACAGATGGGAGGATGTGAGAGAGATCAAGTAAACCGAGATAGAGAGGCAAAAGAAGAAGTAGCATGTTGCCAGTAAGAAGCAAAACCTAGTTCTAAATTTATATGTTGGTGATTATAGTAATAAACAACAATTTGTTATGTATATTAATATAAGTCAATTCCTGATAGGAATAAATACAACCTTAATAAAGCTGAAGGGAAAGCGAGATGCAAGTTCAGTAGAACTATAGCAAAGTGATGTCGAAAGCGGTCTAGAATATTGTCATATGCAACTGGCATACTGATCTCAACAAGGATCAGTATTAGTATCCACAACCATTCCTTGGGTTTAAAGACATGACTTTATGAATACCATACGATATAGGAATACAATATAAGAGTATTTTGTTTGTTTGAAGTTATGCACAAAGCTACACAATGGGATATCTGTGCTCTACCCACCACGGGTATCGAAACCCGGTTTTTAGCGCTGTAAATCCGCAGACATACCGCTGTGCCAACGGAGGGCTTGTAAGAGTCTTTAGTTTTGCCATAGATAGTTGACATACTGATCTTAACAAAGGTCAGCATTGTTGGGGTTCACACATTAACCTTTGTGTTGAGACATGAATTTATAAGTACCATACTACATACAGATACAATCTTACACGCATTAACGATGCCATATGAAATAGGTAGAGCTTTCTTCTAATAGATCTTAACATTCGCTCACATTTGATCAACGGAGTAAAAATGTCTTGGAAGGTGAAGTATCAAGTGAATAGACTGGCCAGTATTTTCATCGCGTTTGGATACGATTAAACCTGTAAAGGACGTGAGATTCGCTTCCAAAGAGTGTTGATTAATTGGAAGCAGCTCAGCTAAACGTCGCTTTACTAAGTAAAGCATTTTATCATGAACAGAGAGCACTTTTACTTCAGTGACTTTTGATCTAAAGCAGACTTTTTATAAAAAAGATAAACAATATTGATTTTAATTTGAATATTTCGTCTTTTTTGCAGAGTCGTACTTTTTAAATAAAGTTTATAACGACTGCAGCTCTTAGAAGTTAGATTACTATTCTACTCTACTTTACATTACAGTCTTTTATCTTGTGTTACAGCTACTACTATAGTAGTTAGATTACTATTCTACTCTACTCTACACTACAGTCTTTTATCTTGTGTTACAGCTACTACTACAGTAGTTAGATTACTATTCTACTCTACACTATAGTCTGTTATCTTGTGTTACAGCTACTACTACAGTAGTTAGATT